>NW_027508701.1:4097500-4372500 GCF_051911475.1 Siphateles boraxobius | reverse complement strand
CTTGCCTGTAATTTATTAGTAAATTGTTGGAATTGGAGGCTTTTGACTCCGCCTCTTCTTCAACCACACCCGTCACATATGCGTGTTGTTCATGGATGACTCATTTATCCAGTATGTGGATGACAAAGTTACAAAAGTCACACAATAAATGATTGAGATTAATTTTAGGATATCGTTCTTTTTCTCATGTGGATGATGGACACTCAGCAGCTTGGATGGTTTCCTATTGAAAGACGGTTAGCATTACTGAAACTAAACATGGTACATAAAATAATTAATAATAAAATAATTAATAATAAAATAATTAATAATAAGCCCCCAGTGTATTTTAACTCATATTTCTCTCAGGTTAATGAAAATGTGTGATTTTGTCCGTTAAGTGCATGAGATGAGAAATAATTTTATTGCGTTTTATTGCCTGCGTTTTAGCCGATTACGATGAGTGGAACTGGAGGAACTGGAAGAGAGAGAGCTATTCTCTGAGAGAACAAAGGAAATTAACATTTGAACTCACTCTTGTGCATTCGAGACATATGTATGTGTGTGTTCATTAAAAGTACAATTTCGGCAATGAGAACATTTCTGAGCCAAATGAAGATAAAGATGTGTTCTGGTGACTGGCGTTTTTATTGAACCAATCAGATCAGAGTAAATCGAGTGTCAGCGAGAAGCTCATCTGATTGGCTACATGATGAAGGTGGACACGCCCTCCTCTTCGTGCTTGCAAAACTCAGTGAGAGCGAGAATCTGCTAAAACTGGAAGCGCAGGAAAATGAAAGACGCAACTCTACAAATCGGGTTATTTCGGGAACTTTTTTACTCCATGCACACAAGAAGTCGTTTAGACATTTGCAACAGTTTATTTTTTTTACACAAAGTTTGATTTTACGCAATTCATCTGTTTTGCAGTCCCTGCCTCTGTTGTTTTCGCTTGTAAATTGCTGTTCACAGGCTTGCAGTGCTTTTGGTCGCATTTGTGCGCAATAACCGTGCCAAAAGTGTTACCGCGGAAAAATGAAAGTCTGAAGAATATTTATTTTGCGTTTGCATGAAGCTGCAGCTTCAAAATACATGAATTACACTTACGAATAACAGTTAAATGCTGCAAATATTTTTTTCTTACACTTGAAGGGCGATTTACACCTTTACAAATCTTCTCTTGCGCATGCCAATTTATTTTACGCTTGGAATCTTATGTACTCTTTCACAAATCTTACCCTGCGCATGCGATTCTTTATGTCATCATTTTACCTTCATAGAATACATTACGTAACTGTTACGTCGTGTGGTATAGGTATCGATTCAGCAAACTGCCGTAAAATGAAAGTGAAAGTAAGAAGCCGCAGATGTTCAGTAGACAATCGTCATCATTAAAAGTCAAGAAACTAAATGATTATGATTGCTGTCTTTGGTGTTTAAATCACCAATCAATTTCGATCAATAAAGTCCAGCTCTGTTGCTTTCGGTGACGTGAACTCCGTTAAATGTGCATAACCTATAGCACTATATAACCTATAACCTATAGCGCAGGAATTGAAGGTGGGATGTATATATATATACGTTTTACGGAGACACATTTATGTGAACATGTTTAAATAAAATAGTTTTGATAAATCAGATAGCTATCTGATTAGTAAAAGCGCATGACGTTACGAGGTGTAAACAGACCCAAAGACAACAGCTGTCTGAAAGACTTCACTGAGAAGTTTCTGACATTTGCGTGGAAAAGAGGAAAGCGAAGCGGAGTGACTTTGAAACAAGGTGCAACTTAAGGAAACTTCATACTATATAAATCACAATGAAGACATCGTCGTCTTATTCCTGGCATCTTCACTTACCTCCTTCTGAGAGGGAGAGGTGCTCTGAACCTTAGAAATATATCGCTCCACGTCCGCTTTATTCCTCTTCATGTCTGCTGTCACACACTCTCCTTCTCCTTCTTCTGGTTTAGCTGTGTTTCATTTAAACACGGAGCAGCGTCTGTGATGGTCAATGGCTGCTCAACACACGATCACAATGGCATAATAGAGCGTTCAAATCCTCATGGAAGTTTCGTAGGTGAGGTGGGAGTGTTTACGGCGACAGGTGTGTTCAAGTCGGAGTGCTTTCTCATAATTAATTACACAAAAACAAAGCAAGGTTCTTAAACTCTTGTTCTAGAAAATGAAGAACAAAGAAATTTGCATCAGGTGTAGGCTACTTTGTTTTTTTAATGTTTTTAATTAATTTATGAAGCCACTGGCAACTTTATCGTTACATTTTGCATGGTATATGGCATATTACAGTTTTTTTTTATTCGCTTTGGCACTATTTTCACAAGGTGCACATTTTCAAAACTATTAGGCCTAGTACAAAAATCCAAACTGATCACACTTGTAACACAGCTAATCATTCTTTCAAAACCTGATGTAATGCTTTCAGTCAGTTGCACATGTTTTCAGTCCTCATAATCATTGTTTCAAACACAAGATTATTGTAATATGTAATGAGAAGGTTTGGTTTAATCACCGGAACACAACAGTATGATCTTCTTTCCGTTTATTACTTTTAACAATCAGTTCATCCAACAGCAAATAATGCAAGATACATGTTTCAAATCTGCCTTAGAAGTGCTGAAATGAATATGCTACAGTACTATAAAAGACAGATTACACAGTTTCCACATTAGGCAATACACTTACATTACCCAACATTTAGATAATCTATAATTTCCAAAATATCCATCCTATGTGTAATCAAGTGAAGGATCAATGAAGACATCCTCAACAATCATTTGGGCAAATTATTTTTTATTTTTCAGATATAATTGTGACATAGGTGTACTTTCTATAATGAAATGTAACTAAATGAGGACAAAACATAACATTTAGTGCACACATTACATTAAAGGTGCCCTAGAATGTGTTGAAATGATATTTTAATTTTGTCTCTGATATCTACATAAGGGTATGTGGCTTATTTAAGGGCATTTAAAATGTCCAGAGATGGTTTTACAGGTCCATTTTCAGCTCTAGAAATCAGCCCTAGAATGAAATGGTCTGTTTTTACCTTATTTGGGAGGGTCATGAATATTAATGAGTTCTGCTGTGAAGGGCTGTGGTGCACTCTGAAATACAAGCGTGCAAAATAATCATACGTCAGTTTTCAAAAATTAAAACATTTTAACAAATGGACTAACGTTAGATGCCTTGTCAAATAAATATAGCTTCAACTTATGCGGTGTAGAATGTGATGTTAGCTAGAAGGATCTAGTGAGCTAACATTTTCTGTGAGCAACTAAATCAACGTAGTTAGCCCCTGACGTGTTGTTATTTGACAAAAGGGAATTTACCTCAGTGTAAGGGAAATATTAACCTCCATGTAAATACTTTGTCATACTATTTAGTTATGTATGCTCGTTACTTGGAGTTTGATATTGGTTACTGTAGGCTACTAGGATCTTGCACTGCATCTAGATAACACAGTGTAAATTATCGTTAATAAAATCACTACTACCGCTTGCGGGAATATAGTTGGAAGTACCCCCTTCTTCAGTATGAGACGCTGAGAGAAGCTGCTTGATATTGTCCCAGGTTCGAAAATAAGTCTGTGGTGAAATGGGCAGAGCAAACTAGCAACTTTGAATTAAACTGTTGCGGTATCCGATTATATATTTAAACATCAACCTCGCCTGTTGACATTCCTTATCTGTGGGAAGGGTATGAAAAGTCTTGACATTCGGCTGCTCAGTTCCGCCTGGCATTTAAAGGTTGTATCAGCGATTGTCACTTCTGTTTGTGTTTGAAGCGAGATCCCAAACGAACCAAGTTAGCTCGACCCTCCCTCCCATTTCGCCTACGTTAGCTAGAGCTACCCAAGTTTAGTCGAGCTTCACTCATTTTTTTTTCAAGAAGGATATTTTCACACACAGTTCACATCCAAAAAAGTCGTCACTAGGATCTACTCACCTGTCCAGAAGAAACAGTGCAACCTCTGCGTCCGATTTGAAATTGTTCAGTTCTTTAAGTTCTCTCCACCTTTCAAAAGCCTTCCCGATAACTATTTGTGTCTTTGAATAAACACGATGGTATTCCCTTCTCCTCCTCTTGGGGATTGACTCAGGCACGTTCAGTTTCTCTTGTACGTTGATATAATAGACGCTGGCTTCTTCTTCAGCTCAGACTTCGCGTGCAGCCGTGCACGAGCGCTAAACCCACAGCACCCGCTCCTGTCGGTGATTGGTTGGAAGTTGGAACACTATTTATTTTGGTTTTGAGTGGTTGGTGAACCCAATAGGCCTATGTCACGGAAAAATTGAAGACCGGAAGTACGTCTTTTAGTAGGGATATGGCTCTTCCGGTTAGCTTTTTACAATGGCGGAGTCCGATAGATACCGCTAGACCAAATATCTCCACGACCTGCCTAACACGGTCAAAAACTGACCGATGACGGGGCTGATTATCCACCCAGTTATTCCAGGGAAACCGGGTTGGTATAGTATTGGCTTTAAGACATCCCAGCTGAACACTGCGAGGGAAATTTGATAAGGAATGCCAAATGATTCTTCCCAAGAAGCCTTGCCAGAGAAGTGTGTGATGTGGATGAGAACATGTGACCAAATGGAGAAGACTGGGATGATTAGAAGATGGCTTTCTCTGTTTGTATATTTTGTATTTTCACATACTGTAAAACTGTAAATGGCAGTTATTGCATATGTTTGTTATCTTGCAGAAATGTCCTGTTGCAAATAAAGATTTTACTGCACCAATTCTGTAGATTAACATCTACTCTCGTGTAATGGAAACCTGTCTCGGTCTTCTTTTTTTCATAAACCGTGCATTCTATACTGCTTCTCTGAGAAGGGTCATTCATTGTATGTATTGAATTTCTACAGCAAAGGAAACTAAATGCACATATTTGCTAAACCCAAACAAAACAAAACTTTAGAGAGGCTTCAAAAGAAACTGCAGTGCAAAACAATCTATAAACAGTACAATATACTGTCTATTTTATAAGGGCAGACCTGACATACTGTATATAAAATAATGCAGTTTCTGTAATTCCATCTCATGTTAGTGTTTTTATGACATTGTGGAATGATTGACTAAATGTCCCTGTTGGAAGAGATCATGTGTTAGTGTTTTGGTAGACATTGTGTATTGTGTTTGTGTATTATTGTTTTTTGAAAATTAGTGTTGGAGTTTAGTTTACAGTGTGTGATTTTGAGCATGAAATTAACTGTTTTGCCAATTGTGTGTTGTAGGTGTGTTGGAAAGTTTAGGAAATGTGTTAAAAGTATTGAAAAAATGTCATAGCGATTGTAAAAAACTGTAAATAAGAAGGAGAAAACAATGGTGTTTGAGACTCACTGTATGTCATGTTCATGTACTGAACTCTTGTTATTTAACTATGCCAAGATCAATTTAATTTCAAATTCTAGGGCACCTTTAATTTGGATCAAGCCTGTCCTGAGCATTTGGCCATAGATTCTCGTCCACATCACAGTGAATGTTATCATTGTTCATGCACCTTGGAAAAAACATTTTGGCGTGACGAATGCATGCTTGAGATTGGTCGACACTGATGTCATCACATGCTTCATCCATGGCCTGAAGGAGGGTGGCACGCTCAACGGGTTGGCGATCAAAGACCTTACACCTCCATGCTGAAAAATAATCCTCAATAGGGTTGAGGAAAGGAGAGTATGGAGGCAGGGAGAGGCTCATGAATCGGGGATGAAACCACGCTTGAACTACTTCTGCGTTGTGGAACCTGACATCGTCCCACACGATTACATAGGTGACCCCTTCACCTTGACAGGCCGGCTCAATTTTACTGAGAAACTCAATAAGATGTGCAGCATTATAGGAGCCAAGTAATGGCCACGTCCTACAGTATGATTTATTGACAGTATACTCTGTTCTATGCTTAGAATTGACAGAAAACCCCATAGTGGTGGCCGTGTGCTGACCGACCAGCAAGAGTGGGCAGTGCTGGAAATGGTGAGAGCCAGGAATATATCAGAAATAAAGCAGGCAATTGAGGGGAACAATGACACCTTTGCCAATGTGGCATCCATCAGCCTACCAATAGTAGGTCGCCTTTTACAGTTTCATTAAATTGCTAACAAGCATTGTTCAATCCTGAAACCGCATTTTCACAACTCTTCATACAGTCTGCATTACCAACATTAATTTTGGCCAAACGGTTAATCTAACCTACAAAACTCACTCAGACCAACAAAACACTTCATACATGTCTCAAAATACGCTTGTTCCACCAATCACTGGCAACAAATTCTTATTCAGAAAACATCCATGTCAATCATAACACACTGACCTAAAAAACACTAGCAACAGGGAGCATTACATACATTATGAACTTGTATTTTTAAAGTTGGAATGAATTTTCACATTTACAGTATTTCATTAGGATAACAGATTTTAAATTTATTGAATGTACTAAAGCATACATATGTAACAAGAATTAATCAGAAATCATTTGTTTTCTTTGAATATAGTACCTTATTTGTGGACATACTGTCAATGGGTGAAAAAAGAAAAGAAAAAAACAAGTCCTTAAATTCCAGAAAAAAGAAAGAAAAATAAAGTCAACACATCAACAACACGTGTAGTCTGATCACTCATTGTAAAGTCCCCTCGCCTTCTCTCCTCTGCTGGCACAAGTTGATTATGCAGGTCATTCAGAAAAGAAATAAGCCTCTCTGTATTATAAGGGCCAATGAGTGGTTTTTGTAACAGAAAAGCATGATTGGACAGTGCTGCACACATCGTGATGTTAGCGCCTGGGACATCTACGGTCGCTCTCTGTCCAATCACATTTCCCCTGCGTCTTGGTTTTGCCATGTTGAATCCAGCTTCATCCACAAAGATAAAAGTATGAGGAGTTCGGCTGGCTTCCATCTCCATTACTCTCTAAGTTACAGACAGTTCTTCAGTAATCTACATTATGCATAACTGCATGTGTATGTACTCTGTTTGATACTGAACAGACGTCTTACCTGGACACACTGATACCGGAGCTCTTTCACTCGTTCAAAACTTCTCTCAAAGGGGACAGTGCACAATTTCTTCATCCTTATTTTATGTTTCTTTAGGACTCTGGCAATTGTCATTTTGCTGACCATATTCACATTTCCAAAAGTGATATTGTCTGCCAGCACTCTATCCCGAATTTCCCGCAGTTTTATTGCATTGTTGGCAATTACAATGTCAACAATAGCAAATTCCTGCACATCGGAAACGATTCTGCCTCTTCCTCCTCTCTGAGCAACCTTTGGATCCTAAAACACAACAGTTACTGTATTGTAATAAGTTTCAAAATGTAGACATATTGTATTGTACTGTAAAATGTATCATCTCGCCTGTTGTTTTGCCGAAAGATTCGCACTATTGGCTGTCACGAACACAAACACAGACAGCGTAGATCCAATTGCAGGTATTTATTAAAAGGGGTAATCCGTACTCACATCCAGTCCAGGCAAGGGTCAAATTCCAAGAAAGACAGTCCAAGAATAAACGACAAAACACGAGAAAGAAGCAACAACAGGAACGGAAGTGTGGGGACATTAAACAACGAATCCGTACACATACTAACACAGACAGGGAATATATACACAGATCTAACAAGACTAACAATGAACAGCTGGGAACAATGATGACGGGGAACAGCTGAGTGCAATGAACTGGTGAGTGACAGTGACAGACAGAATGCTGGGAAATGAAGTCAATAGTGAAGGACACGGTGATAACGAGGACCTCTAGTGGACACCTGGGGAACACAAACCCAACACTGTGACATTGGCGCGACTGTTGAGCTGTGCAGATTCGGCTTAGACCGGCCTCTCTCAAAGTGAGACCATGGTCAATAACTGTGGCCCTTATTTATCAGAGATCAGCTCTTGCTCTTCCTCTCCTTTGTCCTCCACTCCCTCGTTCCACTCCTCTTTCCCCACCAACCTGTCTTCTGTGATCCATATTTCCAAACTAAATCAGTCCCAAGCTATCCCCTTTTACTAAAGCAAGGCATTGACACTAAAGCAGGACACCTGGGTTGGCTTTGAGCTGAAATTGCAATTAGCCCGGAATGATTATTATTCCATTTTCTGCTAAGCTTTTCTTTATTTCAAAATAATTACTGCAGAAATGCTTGAAATTTGCCATCATTCTGATTTGAATGTGCTTTTATCAGTTTTGAAAGCGGTGTGTTAGCATATGAAAAATATCATGTGCAAATATATAGTTTTTTGCGGTTTGTGGAGTATGAATGACAAAAGTGTTTGTGGATTTTGAAAAATGTGGTGATTGAATACATTTTGTCTGAAAGCAATGGAAAATGATTCACAGTTTGGTCCGTATACACTTGTGTGTCGCTGAATGTGTGAAGAGTTTTGAAAATGTGGTTTCAGTCTTGAAAAATGCTTGTTAGCAATTGAAAAAAACTGTAAAGAGGCACCAGAAATCAATGAAACGAATTTACCTGGTGCCTTTTGAGAGAAACAATGTTGAATGAAATGTTGAGAAACGAGTGAAACAACACAGGGCTGAGTATGTTCAGGTACAGCACCATATATTGTATTACTGTTACTATTTGATCATCACTCACGTCATATGTATATTGGAACAACACTGTAAAAATAACTAACCAAAATATATTTTTTAGAGGGTTACTGATAAAAACAACTTGTAGGATTTACTTGATAAAATCATTGTAACAATTTGCACTCATTTTTTCTAAGTAAATTTTTACTGCTGTGATATCAAGTACATCTTACTTGCCATTATCAAGTAAAATGTACTTAACTCCAATTGTAACATTTGTGTAGACATTAAGTAAATGTTACTTAATTATATTTAACTTAGCAGGTTGTATTTATTAAAAGTAATTAAGTAAATTTAATTTTAAAAGGAACATCACTGTTGTGAAAATATCAAGTAAATTTGATAAATCTGTAATATTTACTGATATGAAGTAATTAAGTCGATTTTATAATGTCTGTACATTTCACAATTTGAATTACTTAGTTTAATGAATTTATATTACTCACTATTATTATGTAAATGTTGCTTTTTTTAAGTGTTACCAAATAAATGTAATAATTTTCTCTCCATCAAATACTTTTATTACAAATCACAATTAAATACAATAAAGTTGAACAGTTTATTATGTCAAGATTCACAATAAATACAAAAAATACAAAACTGGTGTGCACATCTCAAACACCCAAATTGGGCTCAGGTGCAGGATAATAAAAAATTACTGCTCCAAAATAATTTATTAAAAGCAACGTTTCGACCCGATGAAGACCTGAGGGTCGAAACGTTGCTTTTAATAAATTCTTTTGGAGCAGTAATTTTCAGTGTGCGGACTTCACACTTCTTTATTTGAAGATTCGCAATAAACCATTAAATCTTCACATCAACTGATTAGTAGTTAAGGTACATTCAGTAACCTCTCTGATAATTTACAATAACTATGACATAAATAAAATGACACAATAAAATACACAATAAAAATGACACAACTTGCCCTGACTGTTCAGTTTGTGAATGATCTCTGGACAAATGTGTGCGAAGAGCACCCCGACCTTTAAATGAACAAGGACAGTCTGAGTACAAGAAGGGCAGTGATCGGCCTTGACCAGTGTGTAGATGTTTCAATCTATAATGTTTTAAGAGGTGTAAACGGTTTGATGACCTGAAACTGCAAATGTTTCAAGACCGTCTCATAACATAGGAGGCCTACTGTTTCTCCCTAATACACCTGTGTTGAAACGCGTCCATCTCTCTTCCTCCTTCAGTAGGCTAGTTGCACGTGGTCGCCATGTTGGATTCTTGGTCAGCGAGTGTGCGGTTAGACACTTCCGGTCTCGCTTTACGCCGGTGCAGGGAGCCGGAGAAAGCCGAAAATTATCTCTTATAGTTGTTTATGGAATCAATTATAGAATCAATTATATCACTTAAAATACTACTAAGATATATATTACTATCACATGAGCAAATCGCAGTTAAATGCACGGATGCACAGTCAGATTAATGAATGAAATACAACTGTTCACGAACAGAAGATTGTCTTGGACTCATGCTGCATACGCAATGAGAATTATGCCTTCTGTATATATAGAGTTACAACTACGATTAAAGTTGTTTGCATACAATACCGGGTGAACATTCAGACGTTTGCCCTGTGATACATCTCACTTGCACAAAATAAATGCAGTAATAGAAAGCATAGAAATGCACAGGTGAAATACACTGAAAATTTTATGAATTTAAATTACATACTAAAATACATACAGTTAGCAATAATAATGTTACCTAATAAAGTAATGCCGACTACAGCCGCTGCGGTACGGGCAGAAGATCCGGAGGGATGACTTAATCAACCAGACCCAAAACACCCGGGTCTGTAGTCGGCATTACTTTATTAGGTAACATTATTATTACTAACTGTTTGTGTTTTAGTTTGTAATTTAAATGCATACAATTTTCAGTGTATTTCACCTGTGCATTTCTATGCTTTCTGTTGAGTCCAAGACAATCTTCTGTTCGTGAACAGTTGTATTTCAATTCAATTCAATTCAAATTTATTTGTATAGCTCTTTTCACAATACACATTGTCTCAAAGCAGCTTTACAGAAATTGCATTTCGGAAATGTACATAGAAAAATACAGTTAGTTAATCAAGTATTAATTTATGGCATAACATATCGCCGGCTTTGAGTCGTCTCTTCACAGGCGTCGAGTCGTCTCTTCACAGGCGTTGGGGCATCTGAAGTCTCCGTGAGAGGCTGGATACAAACTGGAGCTGACGAACGCTATTTACCTCGGGACTAGCGTCCCGAGATAACAGCAGAAAGGCAGATGGGAAATAATTAGCATAGCTGATGTTCATAATGTTAATGCATTCGAACCGATTCAGCAGTATCAAAGGTTAAGCATTAAGTGAATGCTTGGTTAAAGAGATGCGTCTTTAATCTAGTTTTAAACTGGGACAGCGAGTCTGAGGCTCGTACAATATCAGGAAGGCTATTCCAGAGTTTAGGAGCTAAATGCGAGAACGCCCTCCCTCCTTTAGTGGACTTAGATATCCTAGGAATGACCAGAAGCCTCGAATTTAGTGATCTTAAAGAGCGCGATGGATTGTATGGCGATAGAAGGTCTGTTAAATACACAGGAGCTAAACCATTTAGGGCTTTATAGGTCAGTAGGAATACTTTGTAATTGATACGTAACTTAATAGGTAACCAGTGTAGAGATGATAAAATAGGTGTTATATGATCATATTTTCTTGATCTAGTAAGAACTCTAGCAGCTGCATTTTGCACTAACTGTAGCTTGTTAATTGAGGATGTAGGACAGCCAGCTAATAAAGCATTACAGTAATCTAGTCTCGAGGTCATGAAAGCATGAACTAACTTTTCTGCATCAGAAACAGATAGCATGTTGCGTAGCTTAGCAATGTTTCTAAGGTGGAAAAAGGCTGTTCTTGTAATATATGAAATATGATTTTCGAAAGTCAAGTTGCGGTCTAGTATAACACCCAGGTCTTTTACTGTAGTGGATAAAGTAACAGGACATCCTTCTAAATTAAAGTTGTATTGTAAGGGATTTTGTGGGTAGTTTTTTGGACCAATAAGTAGTACCTCCGTTTTATCTGAATTTAATAGCAGGAAATTACACGTCATCCAGCATTTTATATCATTTAGACACTCTGTCAATTTAGATAAGTTAGTGTTTTCATCTGGTCGTGATGAGATATATAATTGAGTGTCATCAGCATAACAGTGGAAATTAATTCCATGTTTTCTTATAATATTACCAAGTGGCAGCATATATATTGAGAATAGCAGAGGGCCTAACACCGATCCTTGCGGCACTCCATAGTCTACTGACGTTATCTTTGATTTTTCCCCATTTAGACAGACAAAATGGTAACGGTCTGATAAGTAAGATCTAAACCAGCTTAATGCCTGTCCCTGAACACCAGTGTAGTTTTGTAGTCGATCCAGGAGTATTTTATGATCGATAGTGTCGAACGCAGCGCTTAGATCGAGTAGAACTAGTATTGAGATACAGCCTTGGTCAGAAGCTAAAAGTAAATCATTTGTAATTTTAACTAGCGCAGTTTCTGTGCTATGATGCGGTCTGAATCCCGACTGGAATTTTTCATAGATATCATTTTCTTGTAAGAAAGAGCACAATTGAGCGGACACAATTTTTTCTAGTATTTTAGACATAAATGGAAGATTTGAGATGGGTCTGTAATTTGCTAAGTTATTTGGATCTAATTGCGGTTTCTTAATGAGAGGTTTTATTACTGCCAGCTTGAATATTTTTGGAACATGACCTAAAAATAAAGACGAGTTAATAATATTGAGAAGAGGCTCTTCCATTACAGGTAACACTTCTTTCAGTAGTTTAGTGGGTATTGGATCTAATAAACATGTTGTTGGTTTCGATGCAATGATAAGTTTATTTAGCTCTTCCTGTCCTATAGTTGTAAATCGGTGTAGTTGTTCTAGAGGGGCCATAATTGAGGCTGAATCATAAGACATCATAGAGGATTGTATATTTACAATTGTGTTTCGGATGCTTTCTATTTTCTCATTGAAGTAATTCATAAAATCATTACTACTATATTGTAATGGAATATTTTGCTCTGGTGATGTTTGTTTATTTGTTAGTCTAGCCACGGTGTTGAATAAAAACCTTGGATTATTTTGGTTATTTTCTATTAGTTTGCGGAGATGCTCAGCCCTTGCTGCTTTTAGTGCCTTTTTATAACGTGACATACTGTCTTTCCACGCGATTCTAAAGACCTCTAAATTAGTTTGTTTCCATTTACGCTCTAAGTTACGAGTTTCTCTCTTGATTGCATGCGTAGCACTGTTGTACCATGGTGCTTTAGTTTTCTCTCTTACCTTTTTTAATCTAATTGGTGCAACAATATCTAGTGTACTAGAGAACATGGTGCTCAAACTGCTAGTCATTTCCTCTAGTTCATCTGTTTGTTTGGGTGCACTGCGCAGCTGAGATAGATCAGGTAAGCTATTTGAGAATCTATCTATAGTGGTTGGAAGGATTGTTCTGCCTGGTCGATAACGTTGCGCAACGTGACAAATTTCAGCAGTACGTATTATACAAGTTACCATGTAATGATCAGTGAGATCATCACTTTGCGGTATAATATTTATATCAGTTGGATTGGTTCCATATGATATAATTAAATCTAGTGTATGATTTAGACGATGAGTGGGACCGCTGACGTTTTGCGTGACCCCAAAGGAGTTTAATAAATCTGTAAACGCAGTCCCTAACGCATCATTTGTATTATCTACGTGTATGTTAAAGTCTCCAACAATTATTGCTTTATCGACATTGACCAATAGATCTGAGAGAAAGTATGCAAACTCTTTTAGGAAATCAGCATAGGGCCCTGGAGGTCTATATAGGGTAGCCAAGGCTAGAGATAATATGGATTTGTTTCTTGCATCTAAGAGCGTAACATTTAGCACAAGTACTTCAAACGAATTAAACCTGTGACCTGTTTTCTGAGTAACATTAAGAATATCTCTATAGATTGTTGCAACCCCGCCGCCACGACCGATCAGACGGGGCTCATGCTTATAACAGTATCCTGGTGGAGTGGACTCATTTAGACCGAAATAATCATTTGGTTTAAGCCAGGTTTCAGTAAGGCAAAGTACATCGAAACTATTATCTGTGACCATTTCATTTACAATAACCGCCTTAGGTGTGAGCGATCTAATGTTTAGAAGACCTAGCTTTAGAAATTGTTTTTGTTCACTGATATTTAGATTTTCTGGTTTAATTACAATAAGATTTTTGCTAGATCCTACACTAGATTTATTGTTTGGCCTCACTAAGCGAGGAATAGACACAGTTTCTATATAATGTTCTACACTACTTATATCAATTAAGTTGGGACAGCAAAGACTGTGATTTGGACTTTGACTTACTAGTCATATGGTGTGTAACGTCTTGGAGATGTTGTCGGACAGAACAGCCGCTCCGATTCTGCTGGGGTGCAGGCCATCAGCACGGTAGAGCCTAGGTCGCTCCCAGAACAGATTCCAATTATTTACAAAGAGCAGTTTCTGTTCATTACACCATGACATTAACCATTCATTTAGAGCAAATAATCTACTGAACCTTTCTTGTCCTAGTCGGTACGTGGGAAGCGGTCCAGACACGATGATAGTTGCTTCAGGCGATGTGCTGCGAACCGTCTCGATCAGGCTTCTGTAGTCCTTCTTCAGAACCTCCGTCTGCCGTAGCCTGATGTCGTTCGTCCCGGCGTGTAGGACCACAGCTCCGACGCGCTCGTCACCGTTCAGGATCTCGGGAATCTGTGCGGCGACATCAAGAACACGAGCACCAGGAAAACAGTGAGTGCGCACCTTACGCTTACCTGAGGTAGCACGGACATGACGGACCATGGAAGTGCCGATGATCACGGCGGCGTCACGTTCCGGCTCGCGAAGAGGGGAGAAGCGGTTCCGGGTGGAGATCTCGAAGACCGGGAGGGGGGGGGAAGTCCTTGGTCTGGTCCTGGCTCGTGTCTTCCGCTGTGGGATCACCCAGGGTCCGTGGTGTTGCCTCGGTGCCGGAGTGAATGAAGGCAGAGATGATCGCGTCCTCCTGGGCAGAGAAACGCACGGAGTAGACGAAGTCGGAGTCAAAAAGTTACTAACCACTGACTTGTGAGCATCGGCGCGTGATGTTTCGAGCGTTGATCGCCGATCTCGCAGCTCGGCTTGCTTCACCAGCAGAACGCGGATCTGTTTCTCCACCGACTCCAGCTCCAATCGTACCGAAACCAGCTCGAATGTGTCCTCACCTGCACTCAGAGGTAACGTTAGACACACATCCGATATGTTCGCCATTATAACAGATGAACAGTAAATTAGTAGTGATACTACCAATATCACTACTAATTTAGGACTGAAATGATGGATATAACACGTATCCTTTCAGTCAAACGGGTGTAAAATGAGAGGGTCGATAGGCGCGAGGCCACGCGTGAAATGCTAGCGGGCTAAAGGCTAGTAGCCGAGATTCGGAAAGTTGGATCTAAGTAGCGATATCAAAGCAATCCGATTGTTTTTTATAAGGAATAGTGTCGAGGATAAGTTCACATGATATAAAAATAGAAAGTGCTTGTTTATAAATGAGTGGTAAAGAAGAAAATCAGCGATTAATGAATCAATTCGACGGAGCTCCAAACACAAACACAGATCGCAATCAGAGGTAACAAAATCAGAGGTAAGACAATCTTCTGTTCGTGAACAGTTGTATTTCATTCCTTCGCATCCGTGCATTTAATTGCCATTTGCTTGTGTGATAGTAATATGTATCTTAGTAGTATTTTAAGTGATATGATTGATCCAATAAACAACTATAAGAGATCATTGGCTTTCTCCGGCTCCCTGCACCGGCGTAAAGCGAGACCGGAAATGTCTAACCGCACACTCGCTGATCGTAAATCCAACATGGCGGCCACGTGCAACTAGCCTGCTGTCCACTGAATTGGTTCCTCCTGAGAACAAGGTCACCCTGTAAAAGAACAGACACAATTTGTGATGTTAAAATAATACTCTAAAAGTTAATGCCTCATGGATTTACAATTCTTATTACATTACACAATAAAGAACAGGGCAAAATAATAGCAGCTATATTATAGTATTGTTACAAAGATTTCTACTTGCCTTTATGAAACTAATGTTGCCGCGTCAGACCAGTCACTGATATCACAACGCACTGCTGTACTGTTCTGTTAACGTTACCTGTTGAGAGAAACAAATTGTTGCATTGAGTTTTCATTTACATTGTGTTTTAATGCCTTTTAATACAGCACTGAGTTTGTTACGAGTTTGGGCCTGACAATTGGCATGGCAACGAGGCGGAGGGGCTTGCCGTTAGCCCAACATCACTTTAAACGTGAAAGGCCGTCACTTTAGCCGTCTAAAGTTAGGTTTTAAAAACATTACATTTTATTTTCATTAAAAATGTGACCGGACTTTCATACCGCAGAGATGGGGACTTGAGTTTGAGACTCGGACTCGAGTGCGACTTAAGGCACACATGGTGACTTCAGACTCGACTTGAGACTCGTCCTCGAAAGACTTTGGACTCGACTCGGACTCGAGCTGCGGGACTCGTCAACAATGTTTATTTTTAGGAAATGTCTGATGAGCTCGCTGTTATTCCCCTCCCTCCATTACGTATAACCTGCCTACGTAACACATACTGCGTATTGGCTGCGCGCTGCCACACATGAGAGGACAACAAACAAACATTGCGTGTGTGTGCTAGTGTGCGTGTGTGCCCCATGAAACGCATGTAAGACAGCATGTAAGACCACTGTCGAACGAACAATCAAAAATCAAACTCTATCATAAGGAAGTGTGATCATAACATTTTTGTGGATAGTAGCCTATATTTCACAACATTTGGTTGCAATAGTGTTTTGCATTTAGCTAACACTGCAATGTTTTGCAGTTTTGCACTAAATAGGAGTATGTAAGTTTTAGTGCTGTGAGGTATAACTTTTTCTATATTTGGTCTTGTCTTATGGCCCCACAGAGCCAGCACAATAGGAGCCAAGGCCTTTCATTATAATTCAGCGACAGACAAGGGAGTCCTTTTTCTTCAGAACCTTAATTTTTGGTCTGTACTGTACTGTATGTTCAAGCTAAAAGGCAAAATACAGATATTAACTTAAAAGTAAAGCATTCTTGTTTTTTTTGTCATGTTGCAATAGCCTGTTTACACTGATTATATACCACAATCAAAGCTGATCCTGTATGCTAATAGATAAAGGAGTCATAATAACATATTACATGCTTTGAATTCCTTATATATAGCTATGCACTGTTCTAAGCAGCCTGGATGGGTCGCTGTACGTGATGCAACACTTATTATAACCACAAGAGACTTGAGACTTGACTTGGACTCAAGCTCAAAGACTTGAGACTTGACTTGGACTCAAGCTCAAAGACTTGAGACTTGACGTGGACTCTAGCTCAAAGACTTGAGACTTGACTTGGACTCAAGCTCAAAGACTTGAGACTTGACTTGGACTCAAGCTCAAAGACTTGAGACTTGACGTGGACTCAAGCTCAAAGACTTGAGACTTGACGTGGACTCTAGCTCAAAGACTTGAGACTTGACTTGGACTCAAGCCCAAAGACTTGAGACTTGACTTGGACTCAAGCTCAAAGACTTGAGACTTGACTTGGACTCAAGCTCAAAGACTTGAGACTTGACTTGGACTCAAGCTCAAAGACTTGAGACTTGACTTGGACTCAAGCTCAAAGACTTGAGACTTGACTTGGACTCAAGCTCAAAGACTTGAGACTTGACTTGGACTCAAGCTCAAAGACTTGAGACTTGACTTGGACTCAAGCTCAAAGACTTGAGACTTGACTTGGACTCAAGCTCAAAGACTTGAGACTTGACTTGGACTCAAGCTCAAAGACTTGAGACTTGACTTGGACTCAAGCTCAAAGACTTGAGACTTGACTTGGACTCAAGCTCAAAGACTTGAGACTTGACTTGGACTCAAGCTCAAAGACTTGAGACTTGACTTGGACTCTAGCTCAAAGACTTGAGACTTGACTTGCACTCAAGCTCAAAGACTTGAGACTTGACGTGGACTCTAGCTCAAAGACTTGAGACTTGACTTGGACTCAAGCTCAAAGACTTGAGACTTGACGTGGACTCTAGCTCAAAGACTTGAGACTTGACTTGGACTCAAGCTCAAAGACTTGAGACTTGACTTGGACTCAAGCTCAAAGACTTGAGACTTGACTTGGACTCAAGCTCAAAGACTAGAGACTTGACTTGGACTCAAGCTCAAAGACTTGAGACTTGACTTGGACTCAAGCTCAAAGACTTGAGACTTGACTTGGACTCAAGCTCAAAGACTTGAGACTTGACTTGGACTCAAGCTCAAAGACTTGAGACTTGACTTGGACTCTAGCTCAAAGACTTGAGACTTGACTTGTACTCAAGCTCAAAGACTTGAGACTTGACGTGGACTCTAGCTCAAAGACTTGAGACTTGACTTGGACTCAAGCTCAAAGACTTGAGACTCGTCCTCGAAAGACTTTAGACTCGACTCGGACTCGAGCTGCGGGACTCGTCAACAATGTTTATTTTTAGGAAATGTCTGATGAGCTCGCTGTTATTCCCCTCCCTCCATTACGTATAACCTGCCTACGTAACACATACTGCGTATTGGCTGCGCGCTGCCACACATGAGAGGACAACAAACAAACATTGCGTGTGTGTGCTAGTGTGCGTGTGTGCCCCATGAAACGCATGTAAGACAGCATGTAAGACCCCCGTCGAACGAACAATCAAAAATCAAACTCTATCATAAGGAAGTGTGATCATAACATTTTTGTGGATAGTAGCCTATATTTCACAACATTTGGTTGCAATAGTGTTTTGCATTTAGCTAACACTGCGATGTTTTGCAGTTTTGCACTAAATAGGAGTATGTAAGTTTTAGTGCTGTGAGGTGTAACATTTTCTATATTTGGTCTTGTCTTATGGCCCCACAGAGCCAGCACAATAGGAGCCAAGGCCTTTCATTATAATTCAGCGACAGACAAGGGAGTCCTTTTTCTTCAGAACCTTAATTTTTGGACTGTACTGTACTGTATGTTCAAGCTAAAAGGCAAAATACAGATATTAACTTAAAAGTATAGCATTCTTGGTGTTTTTGTCATGTTGCAATAGCCTGTTTACACTGATTATATACCACAATCAAAGCTGATCCTGTATGCTAATAGATAAAGGAGTCATAATAACATATTACATGCTTTGAATTCCTTATATATAGCTATGCACTGTTCTAAGCAGCCTGGATGGGTCGCTGTACGTGATGCAACACTTATTATAACCACAAGAGACTTGAGACTTGACTTGGACTCAAGCTCAAAGACTTGAGACTTGACTTGGACTCAAGCTCAAAGACTTGAGACTTGACGTGGACTCTAGCTCAAAGACTTGAGACTTGACTTGGACTCAAGCTCAAAGACTTGAGACTTGACTTGGACTCAAGCTCAAAGACTTGAGACTTGACTTGGACTCAAGCTCAAAGACTTGAGACTTGACTTGGACTCAAGCTCAAAGACTTGAGACTTGACTTGGACTCAAGCTCAAAGACTTGAGACTTGACTTGGACTCAAGCTCAAAGACTTGAGACTTGACTTGGACTCAAGCTCAAAGACTTGAGACTTGACTTGTACTCAAGCTCAAAGACTTGAGACTTGACTTGTACTCAAGCTCAAAGACTTGAGACTTGACTTGGACTCAAGCTCAAAGACTTGAGACTTGACTTGGACTCAAGCTCAAAGACTTGAGACTTTGACTTGGACTCAAGCTCAAAGACTTGAGACTTGACTTGGACTCAAGCTCAAAGACTTGAGACTTGACTTGGACTCTAGCTCAAAGACTTGAGACTTGACTTGCACTCAAGCTCAAAGACTTGAGACTTGACGTGGACTCAAGCTCAAAGACTTGAGACTTGACTTGGACTCAAGCTCAAAGACTTGAGACTTGACTAATGCTTTCTGTACACCTAAAGACTTTGAAAATATTTAGAAAAGATTTTATAAGATTATCAGCTCACATCTAAAGACTTGGGTTCACAGTTTTTAGTCTCAGACTAAAGACTTGCGATAATATCAAACATGTTTGATATGGAAGACTAGAGAAAGACTGGCATAAATCGGGTCGCCGACTGCAGATTATCACCTCACATTTAACGCCGAGACTCCAGTAAGATTCCTAAAGACTGGCGGTCTTTAGTCTGGGACTGTGAAAATCCTTTGGTGTACGCCCGGCATTAGACTCTAGTTCAGAGACTTGAGACTTGACTTAGACTCTAGCTCAGAGACTTGTGAGCATCTCTGTCATACCGTTAGCTCACTAAAATAAAATGGCTGACATCATACAGGCACTTGCTGCTACACATCAATGTTTAATTGGTATCCAAGCTCGCACGTTGATACTGCATTTTTCCAAACTGTCCTTCTTTGGTGCAGACTAGCTTTGATAAATTTCTTGCTGCGAAATTTTCAGTGGATATAAAAACGACTACCGTTAGATGGTTTTAAATAAGGCTAACGTTACGGCAGCCAGCACGTTACCGTACATCGATTTCCTTACAGAACGTAACATTACAGTTTGAGCTTAATCACGGCCAGCTAGCATTAAATTACTCTGAAGTTAACCAGACTGGGTGACTTTTTGTCCAAAAACGCTTCTAACTACATTGAATCCCCTCTATTTTTGACTAACCACCAGTCTCAACTTTACAGAAGTGGATAATGGCAGCGCTTTAGCTAACGTTATTGTGATTAAAACTCACGTTCAGTAAATTTTGAACCGTAACGTCTATGCAATAATCAAACCATCAAAATTAACACATAGTTGTTATCATAAAATCTAGAATAGAAAAGTCAAAACTTACCGAAAATAAGTCAGCCATGTAAAAGCGACATCCCAAACCTAAAAAAAAAACGTGCGCGGATTCAAACGCACTTTGCTTTTCAGATTCAAATTTACTTAGTATTTTTAGGTGAATGTGGTGTGACTGTAAAGCATTAAATAGTATTTGTAAATATATGATAAAATTTACTCTTTCTTCTCAGTTAAGTTATTACATGAATAAATTGTGTACATTTTACTTGAAGGAGCATTGCTTAGGTTCTGAAATTTCTAACCGTTACTGACACCAGTGGCCGTTAGAGAAACTGCAGCCAGTCTCATGCTCGTTCTCGGTGCGCACGCTCGTACGAACACGACCATAGCAACCAGAGAGTTGCCGCAGCAACCACAGACGGCTCATCGAGATTCACCAGCATGTTTACAGAGGTAAGAAAAGTTACAATACTGTAAGGTTACTTTTTTACAGACCATATTTTAGTAAAATGTTGCAGTGCTACTTTATATTATCAACTGAAGTCTACTTCTAAAAGTTTTGTAACACTACACTGTCTGTAACACACACTCCTGACACTCACAGACCTCTTATTTTGACTATTGTAGAGTAACGCTAAATTATATAACTGGGTTGAAGACGTTATGCTTATTTTTAGATACAGTACAATTACTATTGTAGTTGTACTACTATACTATTTGTAGAATAGCAATAACATTATGGTAAGGTAAAGGAACTCTAACCTTGATGTATAAACTTGTCATACTTTATATTCATTCAGAATAACTTTACCTTAGTTAGGATAGCTCAGAAAACTTTCAAGTTCCCGTGGAGGTGAGTACTGAGGAGAGCAGTGACTCTGCAAATGGCCTGTAACTATGTCTTACCTTTGCAGTAAAAAGAAAGCCAGCTCGGGTCTGTTTTTATACCCAGCGCTGACCGGTGCTCCCTCCAAGAATCAAATGCCGCTCCGATGTTGACTCTTGTCTTTGCCCGACGCCGGTCACTCTCTGTTTTGGCCGCACTTGATAAGGCTTTTTTTTTTTTTTTTTTTTACTTACGAGGAGTTTCCATGGCTGTCTGGATTTACTGGAGGCTAGTCGCTTCTTTCCGTCCGCAGAGTCCATTTGAAACACTAACGTTACTGCTAGCGATTGCCGGATGTAAGCCCAAGTAGACGAGAACGCGCTTGACGTCACATCTTGTGAATATTCGCGCCAATTCGGACCCGACTCCTCCACACACAATTAAGCCTACAGGCTGATAGAGGCAACCGTTGTGGACATTATGTGTCATTCTTTCTATTACATTATGGTTGGCTCATAAATGTACAAATGAAAACTCTATCTTAAAGATTTTTTTAAGTAAAAAGCTACGCAATGCTCCTTTAAGAAAGTATAGTTCCAACTTAATCTTGATTTTACAATGTATAAATTACATGAATTAATGTAATAGATTTTACCATACCACAAAGTAATTATTTTCAGTGCAATACTGTAACATGTCTGAGGAAATTAACTTGCATTACAATTTACTGTAAATGTAATAGTATACTGTACATCCTCCACACTTACTTTTTATGTTCGTACAATCCCACATTTTATTTCTGTAGGTCTCAAAATCCATATACTGTATATTGCTGAAATGAAAATCTTTAGGTTTACCAAACGGTTCAGTGATTAACCATTAAGATCAGTTGGATTAAGTGTTGGTCAAATGTATTTACGCAAATCAGATGAGAAGCACATCTATAAGTATTGTGATCATTGCATTGTGAAAGACAATTACTTCATATGAAAGGTATTTCTTTGATGACACACTGATTAGGTGTGGTGAAAAAGTGAATGTGTAATTTTGTGCGTTGTACTTAGTCAATAGAACATGTGATTACATGTTTGAAAAAACAGGCTTTTTGATGATCTGCTTTGAGTTTTGTACTATCAAGTTGTGAGGTTTTACCACATACTTGCCATAATAGTACCAAATCGAATAAAAAAACGGTAACACTTCATTTTACAGTACGTGCACTTTCAATGTACTTACAGTGTTCTCACCACAAAAGTAATGAGTAGTGTAAGGTAACTACATGGGTTAAGTTAAGGTTTAGGGGTAGGTTTCAGGGTTAGTACCTTGTTAGTGTCATTACAACAATAAGTACATAGTAAGTGCTACCAAAAAAACTGTATAATGGCATCATATTCTGTGCAGGGAATTAGCTTACTGCGCTGTAAATATAAAAGCCTGACAATATCACTGCTAAATACCTTGAAGTATTGTGGTATTCTGCCATGTTTCTCAGTACACGCCCCAAACTCGTAAAGATCGGGGCTTAGAGAAAATCCAGAGCTCTCCACTGGTATTCACGACATTGTGGTGGCGTTCAAGTGCGTTCCACTCGTTTATACGATACGAGATGACTTGAACGCACCATAACTTAGGGAAAATATCAAGCGAAAGTGAGCATTCCTATGCCCTACTCCCTTCGAAGGGAGCCCTGGAAGTGGGCACTTTGGAGGGAGCACGGCACTTGTAGCCATTTGAAACACACTTTGCGAAGGGAGCAACGAAAGACAACGTAATTTCCTCATATCTTCACTTTTTTCTTGATATACCCCGAAAGAATGGAAGTGAAATGTGACAACATGCCCCATAGGTGGTGCTCTTTGTTACATGAACATATGACAGATTAAAATGTTATCTGGTCCAAGTACACAAATGTAATCCTCCTGACTCTAGGCATCTCATTTCGAAATGTGTCTGTATATTTGAAAGCCCCTACTGTAAGAAAGAGGCCTGGGAGTTGAGCTCTCCGTGAGACTAGTGCGTGGCTACGATACAACAGCAGACTCCAACTGATCCAAGCCAAAGTCATTCACCGCTTACATTACACAAAGCCAAACTGCATAATAGTTTCCCCTCTGTTTCACCAATGTGTGACATGTTTAAGCTGGCGGAGGATACTGCTTCTCATGCTTTCTGGTTTTGGCCTTTATTGTCTGGATTTTGGTCAGGCATTGTTGACGGGTACTCCAAGGCTCACAATAAGCCTCTTTCACCGGATACTGAACTCGCCATCTTCATCTCTCCTCATGCCTTTCAGGAGCATTACAACAGGCTCTAATGCTGGCTATGCTCGTGGCTCAGAGATTGGAAATCACCCTCTCCCCCTTCCTTCCAGATGTGGATTATGGACATGATCACTGATAATATTGAAAAATATTTTCCGCTGTTTGGGATTCGTTCATTTCTTGAGCGTTTAATCGCTCAGTCGGTTCTCTAAACTTTAAGCTGTCATGCAGCTTTTTACTATTGCACTTTTATATAATGGACCAGTTATATATATATATATTTTTCTCATTTTTTCTTCTTTTTGTGTGTGTGTGTGTGTGTGTGTGTGTGTGTGTGTGTGTAGTCTGAGCCAGTGTTCTGTTTTAACTTGAAAAATCCTTAAAATAAACTATTACATTTTTTTATGTGATCTAATCAAAAAAATATTCAAGACAAACTAAAAAATGTCCTCAATAAAATACAATTAACTTTTTTATATAAAATAATGACATTTTTAATAATTAAAATAAACTAATTTTTGAGTTTGACAACGAACACACGAGAAAACACACTATACAGCGTAGTTCAAAACATAATAATAATTACTAATTTCTGAAAATTGACTCTCAGTCTTTACTGACTTTTTTCTCATGTTTTCTCAATAGAATTCATAAGTATAGAAAAGCATAGAATAGATTAGAATAGTATAGAATAGAATAGAATAGAATAGTATAGTATAGTATAGTATAGAACAGAATAGTATAGAATAGAATAGAATAGAATAGTATAGAATAGTATAGAATAGTATAGTATACAATAGTATAGAATAGTATAGAATAGAATAGTATAGAATAGAATAGAATAGAATAGAATACTATAGAATAGTATAGAATAGAATAGAATTGAATAGAATAGAATAGCATAGAATAGCATAGAATAGTATAGAATAGAATAGTATAGAATAGTATAGAATAGAATAGTATAGAATAGAATAGTAAAGAATAGAATAGTATAGAATAGAATAGTATAGAATAGTATAGAATAGTATAGAATAGAATAGAATAGTATATAATAGAATAGTATAGAATAGAATAGAATAGAATAGAATAGTATAGAATAGCATAGAATAGAATAGTATAGAATAGTATAGAATAGAATAGAATAGAATAGAATAGAATAGTATAGAATAGAATAGTATAGAATAGTATAGAATAGAATAGAATAGAATAGTATAGTATAGTATAGAATAGAATAGTTCTAATAGGGGCTCATTGTAACACAGTGTGACAACATGCCCCGCCTGAGCAACTGGGCGTTAAACCCGGCGAGTGTGTTCTGCTGTTAGATCAGCATTAAACAACCATATCAACTCTTAAATAATATATTACAGATTCAAATAATATCAGATTTCTCTCATTTAAAATAAACGCAAAAACAGAGATGAAAAATAAACATAAGTTAGAAATATTGCCTACTTTTGCTATGGTTAAATAAATGTTCAGTGATATCTTCCAAAGATTTCTGAATTTTGGCACAATTTTTCCTCTATATAGTGTTGATATGGTAAATACAGTAAGTTTCGTCATGGTTGCATGTGTGAAAGTATTTGTAAAACAAGTGTGTGACAACTAGCCCCGCGTTAGTTTGTGCCCCGATCTCCCCTATATATATATATATATATATATATATATATATATATATATATATATATATATATATCCTATGTGTGTGTAGCCTAATTGTCTCTTCTCAACTTTACAACTTGCCGACTCATCTTTGACCCTGCCTAACACATTTCTTACCTATGAAACTTATTTAAACATAACATGACAAACATGTGTGAAATATTTCACAAACAAAACAAAACAACTTGAATTCTCCCGCCAGTCTTCATGGGTTTATTTTTTATGGAATATTGTGTTGTTGTTTTTCTTATTGAAGAAATATCAAAACAAACAATACAAATACAATACATTTTAAATGGTAAGGGGAGGTATAAACAGTATTCCTATAATACTTTAAAGAGTGTACATGCTTGTAAAATTGACCCTTCGCTAAGCCCCGCCCTCCTTAGTTACTGTTGCTACGCCTGACAAGCTTTCGCGCCTGGCACGTCTATTACAGTGTGTATGCAACGGTGTCCAAGGAGATAATTAGTAATTTTTGGCGAACATGTGAAATATCCGAGAGAGCAAGACTAAAGGGACTGCAGTGCATTCGAGGGATATATCCACGACATATGCAACCGATTAGAGAATAATTTCATAAAAATTGAAGCTAAAGCCTAAAGTCCCAGCAGCCGCCACCTCATACGCTGACCATTCACATGGGAAACACACAAATTGAGGAACAAGTGAAATTTGAAAATAATCTGATAGTTATAAATCAAACATTTTATCCATAAATCTTGTGGAATGAACACAAGACATTAGCCTGACCACTTAGCAATAACATTCTCCCGCTTATATTTTTAGCGCGCCAGGCTTTCTGCTCACACGTCGTGGGTCTAATCTACGGCTTGGACCTGACAAGAGCCAGAGATGCTGAGCTGAGACATACATCATCAACAACACAAATAAAGTCCTCCTGCATGAGTCGACCACAGCAGTGGCACAAGCCAAGGGGTAACAACACAAGGGCAGTGCCAATATCGTCTGTAGCTGTTGCTAAAGCTAATGAAACCCGTATGCGGAGACCAATCCACTGTCGGTGTGCAGGAAGCAGGTAAATTGAAAATTATGGTTATGGTTATAGTTATGGGATTTGGCAGACGCTTTTTGTCCAAAGTGACATACAAATAAAAACTATACAATAGTTAAAATTAACAGTGAACAGTTTTAAAATGTTGGTAAGACTAATGATACTAACTAATGGATGTTCTCGGCTAGGATTTTTGCTTCAAAATGATCTGAAAATCATCCTGCCAAATCATTCACATAAAACAATACATTGATTTAAATTTAGTAAAACACTTTTTGTTTGGAAAGGCAATATGCGAAATGGGCGAGACTCATGTATAATGGTCTGATTCACACCTGTGAAGACAAAAGACCTGCTTAATGAGCCTGCATAATGAGCTTTTCACAGGTGTGTCACTGAGCCACAAGAAAGAATACAAGGACACAACAAAAGAAATATATATATACTACAAAATTGGTTCACAGTTGGAAACATCTAGGAAAAAATAGTATTTTTCCACTTGTATTTTTGCTTGCAAATTGTATAATATCCAAGGTGAACATTTCTAGTAATTGTGTAGTTAATTCTCATACTGTATTTTCAGAAAGTTTTGGATATGTATCCTCTCCCCAAATTTGTCACTAATAAAACACAAAACAAATAATTTGAAGAGAAGGCTTATATTGACCTTTTAAGATTTTGTTTACATCTACCTTGTAAATATATTATTTGATATTTTATTAAAAAGGTTACAATTACAGCAACAATTAAAATAACAATATTTCAAGTGTAATATTTCTTTGTAAAAACTAAAGTATACATTTTATCATACATATATCAAAGTTAAGGATTCATTAGTTTGAATAAAGCCTACATTGGAACAAACACTATAATAGCATCCTACTTGACTTTATTTTTGACAAAACAAACATAGCCTAATATATTTAACATTTGAGCAGAAATTGGTGAACAAAAGCTTATTCTATGTGGCAGTAGTCTAGTTTACAGTAAACAGTTAATAATCTATCCAAAACTAGTCAACGAAATGTTGTCTTTCATATTTCGTCTCTAACATAGGCATATCGTTTGTTGTTTTTATGAGAGCCTATATAAGGGCATATAAATATTAATTTGCAGTTTAATACGTTGCTAATACAAAGACATTTTAACGTTATTTCAACATATTTCAGTCGATTTTCACTCATCTCAGTATAGCAATAGGGTTTGGTAAAAACTGTTCAGTTCATTCATTCACACAACGCGATTCATATTTAACAGCATCATTGTCTTTCTCCATCTGGGCTCTTGTGACGTCTGTATGGATAGGTACCCCACATTTGTTCATCACTCCTTCAAGCTCCTGGTGAATGAACGAGAAGTGATTCCGTGTCTAAACTCAAGACTTGCGAGCAGATTTGTTCCGAACCGCCCTCTGCTTAAACCGCCTGAGGATTTAGCCTCACACATGAGTGTGGTTTCTAATGTGATGTCAGTCCATGTACCTGACCACCCATGGTCTGAGAACCGGAATACATGGTTGCCATACACACTGAACTTGGATAGAGTTTCTTGGAACACGGGAGAGTCCTGTCGCTGCTGCATTAATTGTACATAGAGCCTTGCTCCTTTTGCATACTGATGGTGGCCTGCTGCTGCAAAGGTGTTCAGCATTCCAATTATGCAGGTGAGGTGACCTGTGTGGTCTGGGACACACACACTCCTGACCTGTGTTGTCTGGGACACACACACTCCTGACCTGTGTGGTCTGGGACATGCTCACTCCTGACCTGTGTGGTCCGGGACACGCTCACTCCTGACCTGTGTGGTCTGGGACACGCTCACTCCTGACCTGTGTGGTCTGGGACACACACACTCCTGACCTGTGTGGTCTGGGACACGCTCACTCCTGACCTGTGTGGTCCGGGACACGCTCACTCCTGACCTGTGTGGTCCGGGACACGCTCACTCCTGACCTGTGTGGTCCGGGACACGCTCACTCCTGACCTGTGTGGTCTGGGACACGCTCACTCCTGACCTGTGTGGTCCGGGATACGCTCACTCCTGACCTGTGTGGTCAGGGACACGCTCACTCCTGACCTGTGTGGTCCGGGACACGCTCACTCCTGACCTGTGTGGTCCGGGACACGCTCACTCCTGACCTGTGTGGTCCGGGACACGCTCACTCCTGACCTGTGTGGTCTCGGACACGCTAACTCCTGACCTGTGTGGTCCGGGACACGCTCACTCCTGACCTGTGTGGTCAGGGACACGCTCACTCCTGACCTGTGTGGTCCGGGACACGCTCACTCCTGACCTGTGTGGTCCGGGACACGCTCACTCCTGACCTGTGTGGTCCGGGACACGCTCACTCCTGACCTGTGTGGTCTGGGACACGCTCACTCCTGACCTGTGTGGTCTGGGACACGCTCACTCCTGACCTGTGTGGTCCGGGACACGCTCACTCCTGACCTGTGTGGTCAGGGACACGCTCACTCCTGACCTGTGTGGTCCGGGACACGCTCACTCCTGACCTGTGTGGTCCGGGACACGCTCACTCCTGACCTGTGTGGTCTGGGACACGCTCACTCCTGACCTGTGTGGTCCGGGACACGCTCACTCCTGACCTGTGTGGTCCGGGACACGCTCACTCCTGACCTGTGTGGTCCGGGACACGCTCACTCCTGACCTGTGTGGTCTGGGACACGCTCACTCCTGACCTGTGTGGTCTGGGACACGCTCACTCCTGACCTCTGTGGTCTGGGACACACACACTCCTGATAAATACCTTGATGAGGTTGATTCTGCCATAGTACCAGACCCAGAGTGCAGGTGTCCTTCATTCCTTAGCCAAAGTTTTCAACCTCTCCTCCATCCTCTCCTTGAATACAGCGACTATCCTTGGTGTGTCCATGGAATCTGTTAGAGATAGACAGTTCGTTTGCAGTCCTGATGAAGTTCTCCATGTCTTTATACTCCTGCTTGCTAAACATAACATCTTTCAGCACAAACTTGATAATTGCTGCTGATGCAAGGAGGTGAAACCGGATGGCCTTAGCATAAGCCCTTCCTGAGAGAATGTGTTCTGCAGTGTTGCTGCCTGGGTAAACTAGCTGTATCAGCTCTTGCAGCCCTGAGTCTGCCATAATAACCCCGATAGAGCCTAGGAAACTTTTCAGGAGATGATTTTTGCATGGACTTGGAGTCATTTTTATTGAAAACTAGTGACTGTGATAGATTCAGCACCCCTAAAAAACCCTAGTTAGACATCTCAAAAGCTAATATTGGTTAAAAAAAATCATTATTTTTACCCAGGCCCTCTGGGCACCCCAACTTTGATTGCCGCTCCAGGCGTTTCCCCGAGGATTTGGCCGTGGATAAATTGGGAGGCATAACTAGACACCTATAGGAACACAGTAAAAAAAGCTATAGGTAAGAATTTTTTTTTGCAGATTGGCAATAAAAATGCCTAACTTTCCCTAACTATTAATAAACAATTAACACATAGTGTTCACGGCACAAACAGGTTAATTGATTGTAATATTAATTTTACTACATTAAGTTAATTCTATTAACTGATCCAAATATTCATAATCAATTATAACAAGTTATGATTGATTATTAATATTTATTTAGAGCTAAATTGCTACAGTGTGTTTTGGCTCCGAGCTCAGAATCGGTGCTGATGTGGTCGATTATCTGAACGTGCTCCTCCTGAACTTTGTTAATAAAATATAATTTAATGAAACCTTTATATCAACGTGTAAAACTGAAAAATCTGACATTTATATTTTTTCGTCATATATTCTAGTTTAATTTTTCATGAGTTCCATGTAATTAGTATTAATTTAACAAATTATTTCCTTTTAGATTTGCATTGCATTGTTATTGTGATGTTGATTGGTAATGCTATCCTGTGGAAAGCTGTGTCATGCTGCAGATGAGATGCTGTGTCATGCTGCAGATGAGATGCTGTGTCATGCTGCAGATGAGATGGGGGGGGGGGGGGGGTTCACTGCACCAGACCAGAGCCTTTAATGATTTTGTGGGAGCTATAAATAATAAAAAAAAACGACTTTTATTTGTCTTATCCAATCATTTTAATGAGTAGAATGAGTAAACTAAGGCTGATGGTAAACCAAACTAAATGGATATTTTATTTATCGTTTAGGGTTAACCCAATCTATGTGGCATCTTTATTAGTGGAATTAAAATTCACATAGAGAAAAGAGATGTTATTTTTTATTATGATAAAAAAAAAGATTTATACAAGAGTCATGTTTTTATCATTTAACTTGGTAATTTCGACATACACAAATGTAAATGATCTGAGAAGAAACCCAACATCTCCAGTTTCAAGGCTGATATGAAGATTTATTTTAAAACCTTCAAGGACTTTTACCAGAACTATGAACATTTACAAAGAACTAAATTCCTCCTCTTTATTTTGATTACACGTATACCTTTTTCTGTTCTTGTCATTCTTTCTTTTTCCTCTTTAATGTCTGAATATACTTTTCTTCAATATCTTTGATATGAATGTTATCTTTAACGTCCATCATATAATACCTGATCTTAAAAAAGTCATGTCTTATGATGCTATGGAATTATTCAAGGCATTCTATGTGAAACATTTGTATCTGTTGAATTGTTACATGTCTAACTTTGGAAAAGAAAGTCCTAAACCAGTGCTGAGTGTGTAGTTTGGGACCGGGCCGTGGATATGTGCCAAGAGCTCACGTGATGATGTCACGACAGTCTCTTCTCTGACTGAGTCTGAGCTTCTCTTCAGTCGCACTTCTGTTTGCTTGTGGAAAGGTAAGAAGGGTTATCGCTGTTCTCTGTCATATCTATTTATTTTTCTTTAACTATATTGGCCATCCATCCTGCTTAAAGAATTATATTGTTTATTTATGTATATGTGTGATTATTTTTGATGGATGGTTTCTTATGTGTAATATTATTTAATGTTCTGTAAATTCCATGTGGAAGAACATATTTTGTATGTGTATTATATTTTGTTTGAGGTTTATTAACTGCAGCCACAACTATATTACTTCCTTTTATAATTTGCATTGCATTGTTATTTTTTAATGTTGATTGGTAACTGAAATCGGATAATTCCCACTTCTGGAGTCGTGATGATTACAAACTCATCGTATTCAAGTTTCCAAATGTAAGGGTGTTCATGTGCAATTTTTACTCAGGAAACTGGATAATTCCGAGAGCAAGCATGAAACATCATGACACAGCATGACACAGCATGACACAGTTGGGTTACCTGTCGAAAGCTGTGTCATGCTGCTGATGAGATGCTGTTTGCTGCATTGGTTTAATGAGTTTGTCGGAGCTATGAATGAATAAATTATAGAATTCACATTTTCTCATTTTATTTGTCTTATCCTATCATTTTAATGAGTAGAATGAGTAAATTAAGACTAATGCTAAATTTAGATTAGGCTTATGCTAAATAACAGATATTTATCGATGTTTTTTTTTTTTTTTTTAAGTAAACCCACAGCTAAAGGAGAGGAGGCTCTAACTCTGACGCTACCACTATCAACATCTACTCAACTCAGGAAAGTGGCGGCTTCCTCTGCATTAGGTATCTAAGATGTTTTTTACTCTTTGTATAGCAGTTGTTCATTATAAATTTAATTTACATGTAGAAGATATGATGTGTATAAATGTATGAAATGTAGAGTATATGCTATAACCACCATAAAAATTTAAAGGTATCTCCAAAAATTAGAAGTAACCAAATGGTCCCTCGATATTTTATATTCTTACGTGCATCTCTGTTTGTTATTTGGATGACAAAATGTCGAACTGGTCTGGAGTTTCTCACGGAGGAGCAGAAGCATGAAGAGAGGAGTGACAACAGTGAACAACGGCTGCAACCACAGTGCGGTCCCCCCATAACAACCCTCTGGATTGAGCGGAGTAGGGAACATCTCTAGGGTCTTCAAGTGGGCACCTTCCGTCCTCAGTGTTTTGTCGACTAGCCCACGACACCTCAAGAGGGCTCGACAGTGACTCTGGCGTCCCAGAGTCACCCCCCTCCGTCCCCAACTCAACTCAGCCCAGCTTACTGACCTCTACTTCCCTCTTGCTGCTGAGACCTAACCACAATCTCACAATCTCTCCGCAACCCAACCATACGCGCCAACCCGTTTGACTAAGGCTGTCGAGCCCCACTGGTGCGTTAATATGCAGTTTCAGTGGCAATGGTTCCGTATGGCATTCCACCTACCGCAAAACACAATATCTGCCCAACTACCCGTCATTCACGCAATATACACAGGAACGTAATGACTGTATATACTATACAAATAAACCAACAGACTCTTCAAGTTTTCAAGAATCCTACGAAACCGTAGCATGGCGGCCTGTACACAGCCAGCTAGAATCTTTCCGTCTCAACCACAGCCAGTTGCTGCTCCTTTCTGCTGCTTCAGATAAGTTCTTTACTGTGCGGCGCAACTCTTGGCCACTGAGTCCGATGTCTCTGAGGAACCGGGTTGTAGAGTGTGCCACAAAACCTCGACAGCCCACTTCCACTGGATAAACCTGGACTCTCCATCCTCGCTGTTCTTCTTCAGTGGCCAGATGAGCATACCGCAGTTTCTTCCTCTCATATGCCTCATCTACCGCATCCTCCCATGGCACTGTTAACTCTATCAGTTGAACAATGCGTGCTGATCCAGACCACAAAACAATATCTGGTCGTAGGTTAGTGGTGGCAATCTCAGGTGGAAAAATAAGCCGCTGATCAAGATCAGCCAGCATCTTCCAGTCCCTAGCAGCTTCCAGTTGTCCTGGGCGAGAATTGGTGTTAGCATCTTTTCTTGGTGGTTGCTCGCCTGGGCGGAGGAATATTGTCTTCTGCGTGAAATGTTTTGCTAGAACAGGCGGCAACTTATTGGTCATACTACGCTTGCCTTCCAATGCTAAAGCCAAACATCGCAATACTTGGTCATGGCGCCAAGTAAACCGACCTTGGCTAAGAGCCACCTTACATCCTGTCAAAATGTGCCTTAATGTGGCAGGTGATGAACACAAAGGACAAGAGGGATCCTCTCCTACCCAGAGGTTTAGGTTCTGCGGTGATGGGAGAACATCATATGTTGACCTAACCATTTTGCGTTGTTCCACACTCTCCCATCTCATCCACTCTCTCTGCTTGGCCTGGGAAATGGCCTTTATTCACCTCATCCTCTCCTCCTGCTTTCGCACCTCGTTGACTACCAGCTTCCTCCTTTGAGCTGGGCCTGCCTTGTGCCATTTAGGAGGAGCTAAACTAAGCCCAAAACCCCCTCTTCCATGCTGTACCTGTCCCACGATATACCCAATTTGAAGGTCAGCCTTTGCCTCTACTACAGATTTCTTTGCTGACCAATTTCTACCAGTTTTTACCACAGGTGTTTGTCGCGTGACTCTGCTAAAGTCATTTCCAGTCTGACCTTGGCGCACTTAAACTCCTCGGTTAAAGCAGAGACTGGCAGCTGCAATACTCCTTTACTATAAAGTCCCACTCTGCTGAGGCAGCGTGGAACTCCCAACCATTTCCTGATGTATGTACTTATTAACGCTTCCAGCTTATCCACTGTTGTCAAAGAAACCTCGTACACAGTCAGTGGCCACAGCAACCTTGGCAGTAGACCAAACTGAAACCACCAGAGTTTCAGTTTGCCTGGTAGAGCGCAGCTGTTTATGCTCTTCAACCCTTCCACTGCTTGTCGTCTAACTTCTCCCACTCGAACTGTGTCCTTTAGATCCCCATCGTACCATCTCCCTAAACTCTTCACTGGCTTCTGAGAAACTGTTGGTATTGCCTCACCATTAATGAAGAATGTTTTATCTACTACCTTGCCTTTAATTATTGAGATACTCCTTGATTTAGTTTTGGATTTAGCTCCAATAATTGTTTTGAGATGATATTATGTATTTTATATGTAAAGTCTTAGTCTCTGTGGTTTTAAGGTATTTCCACCCTGGGGTCGTCTAAAGGTCCTTAAAAAGGAGGAGGTCTGTTTTAAATTATTTGGTGGGTTCTGAGCCGTGCCATCTCTGAACCAATCAGTCTTTACCAAACTATCTAACATTGACCAGTTCTTCCTCTATTTAGGCTCATCTCTTTGAAGCTTGCAGGGCCATAAAGTCGTTTTGTAGATTAGCTGGAGCCGGGATCTTTACGGTTCTGGAATGTTGAGTTTTGTGTGGCATTATGTTTGAACAAATCACCTGGAAGAATAATTTGTGTTTGGTTCACCTTCAATTCCTACAGGTGGAATTAAGATATTTAAAATGCTTCCTAAATTGAAACCATATCTTTAATGTGCAAATGACGACTGGGTTGCTAGTAAAGCCAGAGGGCTTGACTGAAGCCATGCCAGCCAGTATCGCCAGTAACGAGGACGAGGGACAGGATTGTATTTCCAACTGACACCAAGGTATGTTGACCAATTTTAGCCAAAATATAGTTTCAGTTATATTCGTAGCCCAATAATAAATTTTGAAATTTGGTAGACAGAGGCCACCATCAAATTTGCAATTCTGAATTACCTTTAACCCAAGTCTAGGTGTCTTCCAGTTCCACAGAAATTGAGATATAACTGAATCAATGCTTTTGAAAAAATCTTTAGATAAAAATATAGGTAGGCACTGGAACAGAAACAAGAATTTTGGGAGGACATTAATTTTAACTACGTTAATTCTAGCAATCAGGGAAAGGGGGAGGGAACCCCATCTTTGGAAATCAGCCTTAATCTCAGTCAATAGGGGAGAAAAGTTTACAGCATAAAGAGTTTTGTAGGACCTGGCCACATGGACCCCCAGATATTTAAATCCAGAAGGACTCAGTTTGAAGGGAATATCAGATTGAGAGAGCTGCATTGCTAGGGCATTGACCGGGTAACATTCGCTCTTCGAGACATTGATCTTGTATCCTGAAAACGAACCGAATCTATGAAAAAAAGAAAGGATAGCAGGGCACACCCCTACAGGATTTGTGACATACAATAGCAGATCGTCAGCATATAAAGAACGTTTGAATTTGACACAGGAACACGTAATGCCGTTAAAAATGGGGAAAGACCTCAAATAAATGGACAAAGGTTCTATTGCAAGAGCAAAGAGGAGGGGAGACAGATGACAACCTTGTCTACAGCCACGATTTTAAGAAAAATAACTATATTGACCAATATTAGTTGTGATACTAATGCAAGGTGATGTATAGAGAAGGCGTATCCATGATATAAAAACATTACCAAAACCAAATTTCGTCAAAACTGCAAACAAGTAACTCCAACTCTGTCGAACGCCTTTTCTGCGTCAACAGATATTACAACTTCTGGAATAGCAGCGGTTCCTTTCGACTAGATAACATTTAATAAAGTACGGACATTATAAAAAAGCTGACGTCCTTTTATGAAGCCTGTCTGCTCCTGAGATATAACTGTTGGAAGCACCTTCTCCAGACGATGTGCCAAAGCTTTCGCGAGAACCTTGGTATCGACATTCATCAAAGAGATAGGTCTATAAGAGGTTCAAAGTTTGGGATCCTTGCCCTTTTTCAGAAGAACTCTGATAGAAGCCTGTCTCAAAGTGAAAGGAAGAGAGCCATTTAGAGATTCTACATAAACAGCATGTAACAACGGAATGAGTTGATTGTGGAATGCCTTGAAAAATTCGACCGGGAACCCATCTGGCCCAGGTGCCTTATTATTTTGCTTATTTTGTAGAGCCAATGTAAGTTATTTTGTAGTCAGCAGAGAGTCCAAATGATCAATTGCATCTGTGCTCATATCCGGAAAGTCTAGGTCTTGCAAAAACACATCCATATCAGTCAAGTCCGATGGAAATTCAGAACTATACAAAGATTTATAAAAGGATGAAAATACTGAATTAATAAGGTCAGGTTCCTCCAACAACATCCCCGACTCATCTCTGACACGGGGTATTAAACGTGAGGCTGCTTGTCGACGCAATTGGTGAGCTAGTAATCTTCCAGATTTGTCTCCATATTCGTAGTATTTGGCACGAGAATGTAAAAGTAACCGCTCTGCTTCATTAGTTGTGATCAAGTCTAACTCTATTTTCAATACCACACGCCGCCTTAATAAATCAGGAGACGTGGAGGTGGCAAGCAGTTGATCCACAGATTCCAGATCAGCTGATAATTTTTGGATAGTTGACATTCTTAATTTCTTCAAATGAGCAGAATAAGAAATAATCTGACCCCGTAATTAGGCCTTTAAAGATTCCCACAGGAGCGTCTTGTACTTATGATAAATTTATGAAATTTGTCATCAGACAAAAGAGATATGTTAAATCTCCAATGGGTGGGGTAACGAGATTCAGACGAGAATTGAATGTTCAAGGTTAAAGGCGAATGGTCTGAAATAATAATAGGATGATACCAAGTATCTATCACTTTGGGCATCAGTCTGGCATCAATAAAAAAATAGTCGATACGGGAAAATGTCTGGAGGACATGTGAATAAAAGGAGTATTGTCTGCCAGTTGGATTACGAACCCTCAAGGGATCAATGTAGCCATTGTTGGACATAAAACTAAAAAGAGTTCTAGCCATTTGTGACTGATTCAAGCTGACTTTAGAACAGTCTAGCTGAGAATTCACAACACAATTCATGTCCCCACCAAATATAAAAATTACATCATTTAATGATTATTTAAAAAACTAGGATTATCAAAATTTGGTGCATATACGTTGACAAGTAGAACTGGAACCTGGTATATAGTCCCTAAAATGATCAAATACCTGCCGTCCTTGTCAGAAATGATTTTGGTCTGTGTAAATGGAACTGATTTACTAATCAGAATGGCAACCCCTCTGGCCTTAGAATTGAAGCTAGAATGGAATACCTCCGCAACCCAGGGACATCTCAACCGTGCCTGGTCATTATTTCGCATGCGGGTCTCCTGCAGAAAAACAATATCAGGCTTTAAACACTTTAAATGAGAAAACACCTTTGAGCGTTTGACAGCACTCCCCAAACCCTTGATATTCCAACTAACGAATCTCGAATTTAAAGCTTTAATACTTGTCATGTTTAGTTTATATCACAAGCAAAACTGCAACCACAGTTCGACCTCCAAAAAAAAAAAAAAAAGAGGGCAAGAAAAAGGGCAAAAAAAAGAGGGCAAAGATAGTAGATAAATCCGAACCCTCCTCCCCCCGCACCTACTATTACCCCATCCCCAAACGATAGGATACCGGTGCAGACTCCACTAGGAGTCATTAGCAGAACCACTAAACTCCATGTATTAGACCTAACGGTCATCTTCATACTTCACCAAACTCAACAGGAGCTCCTGCCCAACAATAATAAAATGTGTAATTTAAATTACAGGGTGTACATTCAACTAGAACAGTGCAACTCGTGTGAACCTGAGAAAGATATTTGCTTATCAAAATAATAAAATATTTGTGCCACTGTTACTTATGTCTCAAATTCAAATTTACTTTGATGTTACATGAACGTTCAAAGTCATTCTGTAAGCAGGTGGCACTCAAAATCAGCTTCACCTATTTAAGGGTTTTGATAAAAACAGCAGCCTCTCCAGGGGATGTGAAATCCTTTGTAACCCCTCCACTTGTTGTGATCCGGAGGAGAGCAGGATATATCAGACCATACCGTATGCTTTGAGTGTCCCTAAGTTGCCTCCTGACATCATTAAAGGCAGCGCGTGCTCTCGTTGTCCGGGCTGTGTGATCCGGGAAGATGGAGATTGTAGAGTCTGACTGGGCTCTGGCACGTTGAAGGATGTTGACACAATCTGCGTAATAATGTAAACGTGCTATTATGGGACGTGGCCGCTCTCCGGGTTTGGGCTTGGGGTTTAAGGATCGATGAGTACGATCAATAAGAGGTGCTTTATCCAAGTTAAGCGCTTCCTTAAGCAGAGCGGAGGTAGACGCCGCGGTAGCCGTGCCACATCGCTCAGATAACCCGATTATACGGATGTTATTGCGGCGAGATAAAACCTTCTAGATCTTCACATTTATTCTCAAGAGCCAGAACTTTATTAGACAGGCTCTCCACTTTACTCTTGAGGTACGCCACGTCGTCTGTGCAAGTTGACAATGAATCCTCCATCTCAATCACAGTCCCCCTTAGCTCACCCACAAGTTAGCTGTCAGCTCCGTTTTCACACTTTGCAATTCTGACTTTATTTGGGATAAGTTTTCAGTTATAGCCATCTGTAACTCAGACTTGAAAATGCCTACCATCTCTTCTTGGAGAGCAACCAGAAGTTCGGTTTTAAAGTCCGTAGAAGCCATACTCAAAGCTGTGCAGTGCTAACGCCATCTCCGTCGTGAGGCGGTGGCCTGACAGGATCACGTTGGGCCAGGGATGTAGCCCCTGCATTAGGCCGCGCTCTCGATGCCGTCTGGTTGTCCGTATTTCTGGGTTTTGGAGGCATATCAGCACTTAATACAATCAAAGAAGCTCTATGATATCAAAATGTGTACACACCACGTCGGTAGAGAACACCCTGATAGTCTTTATAAAAAGTTTCTGCAGGAGCACCCGGAGTCACGTCTTTACGCCATTTGTCACTAACCGGTACTCCGTGGGAGATTTTTAATTGTGCGTGGTGATATAGTATTTTCTGTCTGTCAGATAGGAGGAAAATCAGGATAACTCAGCTCCTGAGATACCAAACTCTGAGAGGCGCATGAGTAGGACTTTATGGCATTCGGTATCAAAAGCTGAGCTGATGTCTAGTAGCAAAAGTATGGAAAGGTTTCCCGAGTCACCAAAGAGTAAGAGGTCATTGACAACCCTTGCCAATGCAGTTTCAGTACTGTGGTTTTAGCGAAAACCAGACTGAAATAAATCAAAGCTATTGTTGAGAGATAGATATGACTGTAGTTGAGTGACAACCACCTTTTCCATGATTTTTGAGACATACGGTAGATTGGAGATTGGGCGATAGCTAGTATAGTAAGTTGGGTCCAGATTTGTTTTTTTAAGGATAGGAGTTACTGCAGTCTTTAGAGAGACTGGAACAGAGGCAGAGAGAAGAGACATATTTACAAGATGTGAGATAGGAGCAGAAATGACAGAGGTACAGTGTTTCAAAAGGATTGTTGGTGCGGGATCCAACCGGCATGAAGAAGAGTTTGATTTCTGTTTCATTTCACTAATTAAGATGGGGTTGGTCAACAAAGTTATTAAGTGTTTTTATAGACTGAGCTTGCTCACAAGTAGAAGCGGTCGGTTCATCACCAAAAGTCCCCCGCAAAGCATCCAGCTTTCCCTGAAAGTGGTGCAAAAAAGAACAGCACAAGTCATCTGATTCTTGTTGACAGGCATTATGCGTGGGTTCCTGGACAAGCTTGTTTGCAATGTGAAATAGTGCTTTAGGCCTGTTGTTTGCGTAATTAATGATTTTGGAGATATAGGAAGAGTGAGCTGTGTTCAAAGCTGTTTTATAATGTTTAGCATGGTCGGAAAAGGCTTGAAAATGTACAGTTAGACCGGATTTCCTAAAGAGGCGTTCCAGTTGTCTGCCTCTTGTTTTCATAGCACGTAGCTCAGCATTAAACCACGGCGAGAAGTGGGACAGGGGAACGGACCTAGTCCTAATTGGAGCATACTCATCTAAAACGTCAGAAATAGCAGAATGGTACAAAACAAATATCTTAGATGGACAAGTGTAATTAAAAACATCAGAAATAGCAGATGAAGTGATAGATGCGGCAAACATATTAGCATTACGATTAGCATTACGATAAGAGATGGTAGTATTGTCAATACATTTAGTTGGACAGATTAATGTAAAATCATGTGTAATAAGCTTATGATCAGAGATGGGAGTAACTAGACCATTAATAGAGATATCATTCAAACCAGATGTACAAACTAAGTCAAGTGTGTGGCCTTGAGTATGAGTTGAGAAATTAACATTCTGATAAAGTTCAAAGCAGTCCAGTACAGACTTTAATTGACTACTATTTGAACAGGTGGTGTCAACATGGATGTTAAAGTCACCAAGCCAGATGACCTTGGATGATGAAGCACAGGCTAGTGTTAGTAGTTCATTTTGCGGTTTGGGTGGTCTATAAATTAGGATGATTGTTAGGGGACTGTTCGAGGAAACTTTCAAAACCATGTATTCAAAAGTCTTAGTATTATGAAAGTCCAGTTGATAAAGTGTTATGGAGTTGCGATAGATGACTGCAAGGCTACCCCTTTAGCAGATAAACACGGCTTAGACAGGTGCTGGTATCCGTGCGGTGTTAGCAGATTCAGATGCATGAAATCATTAGGTGTTTGCCAGGTCTCAGTAAAAAATATCATATCCAGGTTTGTGTCTGTAATAAATTAAAGATTTATTTAGATAGGGGCCCTTGTCCGAGATAGAGCGACAGTTCAGCAGAGTGTAGCCAAGTCAATAGGGGGCGCTGGTGAGGATATCTATAGAGGGTGTAATTTCCCTTTAAATATGCCACTTCCTGTGAGAGGAATGGTTGCAGTACCTGAATTGTTTGGCATGGTCGCTGGAAGAACAAGCTCTGGTAATTTGATTTTAATGAGAAGTGTTTTTAATGCTTACTTATGATGTTTGGGATCTTTTTGGTGTGTTGGCCAAGAGCCAGCAATTTTTAGTGAAAATGTTAATTCAAATGGGCCAGCTGTACTTAATCCATTCGTTGTCTCAATGTAGTTGGTTTGTTTTAGAAGGCCCAAATGCCCCAATGCTGATAAAGTTTGGCTGGATGAGTGGTGGACATTGAATTACCATTACAGCATGTGAGTGTTGACACTGTCAAAGCAAGTTATGTTTTTTTTTTTTTTAAATGATCATTGACAACCCTGTGTTGTATGTATTGGGGCAAATGACTTCCTTTTGTAGAGAAGTTGCTTTAAAGGCTTTCACGTTGGCCATGTGGAGCTGGATGAGCGATGGATATTAACCGCTGCTGTACTTCCTGTGGCTTCGGAAGTTAGCCAAAAGGCGACTAAGGTATTTATTTGTATTGATGTAATGTTGGAATAGCTAGCATATTTTAACCATGTTGATTGAAATAAATATATGGACAGTGGTTTCTAGTTGGAACTAATGTTATGATGTGGTGCTACTATTCAATTTTATGTTTAGATATAATAATTACAGTTGTTTTAATGAGAATGTGGTTTTTGTATGGGTTGATTTGTGCATTTTTGTTTTATATACTGTTGTCTTTCCTTATGTAGAATTCGATTTGTCCTGTGCAACTGACCACTGTTTTTCCCTACCTTTATTTTTGGTTTTCATGGTTTGTGTGGTTCTTTTCATTAATATTGTTTTGTTTGGTTGGCCCATGACTAAACAGTTATACGTTTTATATGGTTTATTCTGTGAACTATAACCAGGTCATTATCTGTAGCTGTGAGCATAATAACTAAGGGAGGGAAGATATTCGCTCTTGATTCATACAAGTGTGGTGTGTAAAGAGTTTTTGTGTATTTAGTGTGGCATTTAGAAACTTTGTGATTTCTTTTGGGGTTTATTGTATTTATTCATTTTGTTGTGTGCATTTTCTTTTGAAGTGTTATGTTACCTCCCATAGTTAACTGTACCACCACCTCTCACGCTTACATTTGGCCAGCTTTGTGTGAAAGCAGATGAGACCAGAGTCATTGTATTTAATAAAAGTGATGTTTTGTTTTTTATAGTAATTTTGCCTTTATTCATTTAATTGGATAGCCGAGCGGGAAACCCTCTAGTGACTTGGGGTCTCCTACCCAAACAAAATTGGAGTGGCGTAGTCCAGTGCAGTTAAACACACACTTATAGCCTCAGAGCAAAATGTTTTTGCAGCACATGTGTATTATCAGTTGAATTTTCATTTAAGACTGATTTTTTTATGCAGACAAGCGATCGTGGATGACAGTCTCTTAGTAGGCATTTCGGTTTGACCAGAGCTCTGTTATTTGATCAGATGCACGGGATAACAGATGGTGTTGTTTGCTGATAAGCAAAAATCCTTCGGACCGAGCGATGCACATTGCGCGGGCGCCGGATAATCCCGAGCGAGCGGCAGCGCTTGTACGTTATAGAGTCAAGGCGAGGGTGCCGGTTAAGCGGCTTGAGTTCATATGACAGGTAACCAATATCCATGGTGGAAGGTAACCCAGTCAAAATAAGGGAAACCAGAGAGAGTACGAGTGCTAAGGTCTTTGACATGTTGGCAATAGTCATGAGAAAGTCAGCTATCAGCAAAGTCACGTTAGCCAGGACCACAACCACCGCAACATCTACAAAAAGCTTACGTAGAGGAAAGCTACCCGACAGTAAACTAATCGAACTACTGGTAAGAAGTACCCTGGTAGCTCACCTCACAGTCAGTCCAGTAGATGGAGGAGAGAAAGGTGAGATGGCTCGCAGCAGGCTGACAACCGATAGATCCCAACGGCACAAAGCAGAGGCCAAGCAAAAAAAAAAAAAAAGAGCAAATCATTTGTGACTCTAATGAGAGCTGTCTCAGTACTATGGTATGGTCTAAATCCTGACTGGAAATCCTTGCAGACACCATTTCTTTCTAAAAAGGAACATAGTTGTGAAGATACTGCCTTTTCTAGTATCTTTGACAGAAAAGGTAGATTCGAGATCGGCCTGTAATTGACTAATTCTCTAGGATTAAGTTGCAAATTTTTTTTTAACAAGCGGTTTAATCATAGCCAACTTAAAGGTTTTTGGTACATATCCTAATGACAAAGATGAATTACTGATATTGAGAAGAGGATCTATGACCTCTGGAAGCATTTCTTTCAATAGCTTAGTCGGTATAGGGTCTAACATACATGTTGTTGATATAGATGTTTAACGATCTTCTATAGCAATGAATGAATCAAAAAAAAAATTCTCAGGTAGACTACAATGCACTCCCTGATGCGATATTGTAGTAGACGGTTTCATAGTTATAATTTTCTCCCTGATATTATCAATCTTACAAGTGAAGAAGGTCATAAAGTCATTACTGCTGTGGTGCTTGCAAACTTCTGGGCTTGAAACTTTATTTTTCGTTAGTTTATTAACTGTTTCAAATAAATCCCAAGGGTTGGGTTTGTTTTCTGCTATGATGGTTGAAAAATAAGCAGATCTAGCAACTTTTAAGAACTTTCTCTAAGCAATTGTGCTCTCTGTGCACGACATGCGAAATACCTCTAGTTTTGTTTTCTTCCAGTTGCGCTCCATTTTTCTGACTGCTCTATTTAGGGCCTGAGTGTGCTGGTTGTACCAAGGCATTGGAATATTTTCTTTAATCTTCTTTAAGCGCAACGGTGCAACTGTGTCTAAAGTGCTGGAAAAGAGAGTTAAAAGTTTCCGTCGCAATATCGAGTTCCCTTTCGTTGTCACTCCGAGTTACGTCGGATGACGACGAATGGGGTTTCGCTTAGAAAGCCTATCAACTTCGAGTATTACAAAACGAGCCAATGGCAAAGAAATGCCATGGGTCTGCGGAATTTGCATGGCGTAACTCCGCCCCACCTCGTGGGTATAAAAGGAGGAAGCCGGCAGCAAGCAGATATGTTTTCGCTTCGGAGCCAAGTGTATTCTTCTCTCCACAAGCCATCTCTGAATTGTCAGCTTTACAAACGAGTACCTCGAGTGTTGGTGTGACGGCGATCTACGGCGAGAGCGTGCCTCCTGCTGATCTGTTGCAGTGGTCTGCCAGTCGGTGCGTTTCTCCCCGGGTGCTTCAACACTTGAGTTTTCTCTCACTAAAAGAGCTTACACGTGGCACGTGTTTTTAAAGATGTCTCGCCCGTGTACTTCTGGTTACGGCAGATTGGTATCGGACTCTGATGGGCACGAGCGTTGCATAGTATGTTTGGGCATTGATCATGCTAGAGCAGCGCTCGTGGATGACTCATGTTCTCTCTGTGGGAACATGACCATCGCGTCATTATGGTCGAGACTCAGTGAACTCGCAAGAGTGAGAGTCCCCTCATCCACCCCCCATCCTGCGGCTGGTGGCCAGGGTGACCTGAGGGTTACGGTCTGGAACAAGGCGCCGACTATGTGTCCGCGACCCCAGCCCCCTCTTCAATGACAGTGCCCGCTAGTGAACTGCTGATTCCCGCGGGTCTACCCTCTGGTGGCCCGCGTGTTTCAGTTGAAGCTACAGAGGAAGATGCCATGTCTGTTGCAGCATCACTAGGTGGGTTTGACTCTTCTGGAAGGGAGGGCTCGTCACAGCTGCCACCTTCCGGTGTGCATACGGCTGTGCTCGAGTCTGATCCGGAGATGACGGCCATGCTTTCCCGGGCAGCCGCGAGCATCGGACTTGAGTGGAGGCCTCCACCCTGTCCTGAGCGCTCGCGGCTGGACGATTGGCTTTTGGACCCTCGTCCCCGGGAAACCCCAATACCTTTCTTCCCGGATGTGCATGATGAGATCTCGAAGTCCTGGAAGACCCCCCCTGTCTTCTCGGGACCGCTCGCTGGTCTCATCCGCCTTTCCTCCCCTCGATGAGGCAGCTGCCCGTGGGTACACTGGGCTTCCCCCGGTTGAACGCTCTGTTGCCATGCAACTATGTCCTCAGAGTGCTTCTTCTCGGGGCGAGCCTAAGCACCCATCCAAAGCCTGTAGATTTTCGTCGACCCTGGTGGCGAAGTCTTACAGAGCGGCGGGACAGGCGGCTGCTTCACTGCATGCTATGGCCACTCTGCAGGTCTACCAGGCCCAGATGCTCAGAGACATGCACGAGGGTAGGACAAACCCAGGGCTCTTTGATGAGCTGTGCGCCGCGACCGACCTTGCTCTCCGGGCGACGAAGGTTACCGCGCGCTCCCTGGGTTTGGTGATGTCCACAGCTGTGATCCAGGAGAGACATCTGTGGCTGAACCTGGCTGACATGCGGGATGCCGAGCGGACCCGTCTGCTTAACGCCCCCTTGTCCCAGGCCGGCCTCTTCGGCGGTGCAGTTGAAGACATTGCCCAACAGTTTTCAACTGCCCAGAAACAGACCGAGGCCATCAGACACATTCTGCCCCGCCGGTCCGCTGCTGCCTCCACCCTGCCGGCCGGGCAGACGGCTCGACCTGTTTCCCGCCGAGGGCGCCCTCCTGCGGCTCCCGCCCCTCCCGCCCGGACCACGCAGCAGCCTCCACCCAGGGCCGGTCGCGGAGGAAGCCGTAAGAAGGCGCCACAGCCCTCTCCTGCCCCGCCCCCCGCTAAACGCCGGGCCAAGCGGCGCTCCTGAGACGGGCTGCTCAGGGATGATGGTTGTTTCTCCGGAGGTGGTAGCAGGACCACTCCTTCCCCCGGTGGAGGGCCGGGGGAGAATCTTTTGTTCTCCACTTCCCGCTGCTCACCCACGGGTGGGCAGCACCCTAATGTGGTTAAAGACAGAAACAATCCCCTCTTCCCTGAGCTCACAGAGTTCTCGGGCGACACAGAGCGCCGCCCACAAGCCGTGCTCTCCTCGCCCCCCTCTGTCCCAGAGGCAGTTGACAGGGCGTGCCGTCCACGGACCGCTTCGCCCCTGTCCTCCTCTGTCGCCAGACCCCTGGCAGAGCAGGCCCCCGCGGGACGACCAGCCTGGTCCTCCCCTGGCCGCCTCTGCCAGGGCGCGGTTGCTAACTGTGCCCCCACACCGGGCCGCTATGCCGTCCACGTCTGGGCCAGTTACTCCGCTTCGCTGCCCCTACGGGGGGACGCCTGTGGCTCGCATGATCCCGCTGGTTCAGTTCCTGGGAGCCTGGCTAGAGCTTCCCCGTCTGTCCCACTGGATCGCGCGTACCGTCAGGCTCGGCTATGCGATTCAGTTCGCACGGTCTCCTCCCCGCTTCAGGGGAGTCCGCTCCACGTTGGTCGGTGGCAATGCCCCTATCATGAGAGCAGAGATTGCCACCCTGCTGGCGAAGGGTGCAATCGAGACTGTCCCTCCAGCCGAGATCAGGTCCGGCTTCTACAGCCCCTACTTCATTGTCCCCAAGAAAACCGGTGGGTTACGGCCAATCCTGGACTTGCGCGTGCTGAACCGCTCCCTTCACAGGATGCCGTTCAAGATGCTCACCGCCAAACGCGTTTTCGAATGCATACGGCCCCAGGATTGGTTTGCAGCGATCGACCTGAAGGACGCCTACTTTCATGTCTCCATTCTTCCTCGACACAGACCGTTCCTCCGGTTTGCTTTCGAGGGGCAGGCATACCAGTACGCGGTTCTCCCCTTCGGGCTAGCCCTGTCTCCTCGCATCTTCACGAAGGTCGTCGAGGCTGCCCTTGTTCCCCTTCGAGAACACGGGGTTCGCATCCTGAGTTATATCGACGACTGGCTGATCCTAGCTCACTCTCGAGATCAGGTTTGCGAACACAGGGACCTAGTGCTTCGGCACCTAGCTCGTCTGGGCCTTCGGGTCAACTGGGAGAAGAGCAAACTTTGCCCCGTGCAGAGGATCTCTTTTCTCGGTATGGACATCGACTCGGTCGCCATGTCCGCGCAGCTTACGAGCGAGCGCACGCAGTCACTGCTGACTTGCCTGAGACAATTCGAGGGCAAGAGTGCGGTTCCACTGAAACTCTTTCAGAGGCTCCTGGGGCATATGGCATCTGCAGCCGCGGTCACGCCGCTCGGATTGCTTCATATGAGACCGCTTCAGCTTTGGCTTCGCGACCGAGTCCCGAGGTGGGCATGGCAACACGGCACGCTCCGAGTACCAGTTACTCCGACCTGCCGTCAGTTCTTCACCCCGTGGTTGAACCTCAGTTTTCTCAGGGCGGGTGTCCCCCTGGAACGAGCTTCCCGGCATGTTGTTGTCTTAACAGATGCCTCCACCACGGGCTGGGGCGTCATGTGCAATGGACATGCTGCTGCGGGCTCCTGGACAGGACCCCAGCGGTTGTGGCATGTCAATTGCCTCGAGTTGTTGGCAGTACGCCTTGCCCTGCACCGCTTCCGGACGTTGCTCAGGGGTCAACACGTACTAGTCCGTTCAGACAATACCGCCACTGTAGCGTACATCAACCATCAAGGTGGTCTACGCTCCCGCCGTATTTCACAACTCGCTCGCCACCTCCTCCTATGGAGTCAGAAGCATCTGAGGTCGCTTCGAGCCATCTTCATTCCCGGAGCGCTGAACTGTGCAGCCGACGAGCTCTCACGGCTTCGGCCACTCCCTGGAGAATGGCGACTCCATCCCCAGTCGGTTCAGCTGATTTGGGACCAGTTCGGGGACGCGCAGATAGATCTGTTTGCCTCTCACGACTCGACCCATTGCGCCCAGTATTATTCCCTGACCGAGGGCACGCTCGGCACGGATGCTCTGGCGCACAGCTGGCCGCAGGGCCGCAAGTATGCGTTTCCCCCAGTGAGCCTTCTTGCGCACACCTTGCGCAAGGTCAGGGAGGACGAGGAGCAGGTCATTCTGGTTGCCCCTTACTGGCCCAACCGGACCTGGTTCCCCGAACTAGTACTCCTCGCGACAGCACCTACCTGGCCGATCCCTCTGAGGAAGAACCTTCTTTCTCAGGGACGGGGCACCCTATGGCACCCTATGGCACCCTCGTCCCGATCTTTGGAACCTCTACGTGTGGCTCCTGGACGGGACGAGGCAGGTTTGAGTACCCTACCACCAGCGGTGGTGGCTACCATCACTTCCGCTAGAGCGTCGTCCACGAGACACGTCTATGCGTTGAAGTGGAACCTCTTCGTCAACTGGTGCTCTTCTCACCGAGAAGACCCCCGGAGATGCTCGATCAGCGTTGTGCTTTCCTTCCTTCAACAGGGGTTGGAGCGAAGGCTGTCTCCCTCCACCCTGAAGGTCTATGTTGCCGCCATTGCCGCACACCATCACCTCATCGAAGGTAAGTCGGTGGGGAAGCACGACCTGGTCATCAGGTTCCTGAGAGGAGCGAGGAGACTAAATCCGCCTCGCCCTCCTCTCGTTCCCTCTTGGGACCTCTCAGTGGTTCTAACTGCCCTGAAGAGTGCTCCCTTTGAGCCCCTGCAATCAGTCGAGCTTAAGTTCCTGTCTATGAAGACAGCGCTCCTGGTTGCACTGGCCTCCATCAAGAGGGTTGGGGACCTGCACGCATTCTCCGTTGACGAAGCGTGCCTGGAATTTGGGCCGGCTTACTCTCACGTGATCCTGAGACCCCGGCCTGGATACGTGCCCAAGGTCCCTACCACTCCCTTTCGGGACCAGGTGGTGAACCTGCAAGTGCTGCCCCTGGAGGAGGCAGACCCAGCCTTGGCACTGCTCTGTCCAGTAGGCGCTCTCCGCGCCTATGTAGACAAAACGCTGTGTTTCAGGACCTCAGACCAGCTCTTTGTCTGTTATGGTGGGAAGCTGAACGGAAAGGCTCTCTCCAAGCAAAGGTTGTCTCAAGGTTGTCGCTACAACCAGCTAGTACCGGACCCGCTCAGGTGTCTTCGCTTGCTCGCCATTCCACTCCACGGATTGGATACGTGTGATATTCTCCTCAGGTGAGCTTTCCCGAAAGCCCAGAGCTCCTCCAGCACTCCTGACGTCGGCGCCAGTGTCTATTGCCTGTGCGTCGGCTAGGTGCCTCCCGTGTGCACGGTCCCTCCTCTGAGCGACCCCCACATGTGTATTTCCACTGTAAGCCTCTCAGAGCATGTGTCTTTCCCTTGGCAAGCCACTTTGCCACCCCTGGGGTTGAAATATTCCACCTGCGGCTGGACACCCCAGTGTTTTCCATATGCTTCCTTCGGGTCATATGTGTATTCCCTAAGTCCCCCCCCCCCCCCCCTCCCCCTCTGGGTTGGCATTAATTGCATACTTCCCCTAAGCTTGGGATATGCTTCCCAGTGTACCTTGGTATTCCTGTGATAAATGGAGTCCTTTGTCCAGGCTGACAGGGATCTCGATTTACGCAGGGCACTGGAAGACAGCTGAGAAGGTGGCGTGATTAGACTGGTAACCCCATTCGTCGTCATCCGACGTAACTCGGAGTGACAACGAAAGGGAACGTCTACGGTTACGTATGTAACCCTCGTTCCCTGAGTAGGGAACTGAGACGTTACGTCTGCCTGCCACTTCCGCTGTACCGCGGGGATCGCCTGAGCTCAGTCTTGGCTCCTCAGCGAAGAAACATATCTGCTTGCTGCCGGCTTCCTCCTTTTATACCCACAAGGTGGGGCGGAGTTACGCCATGCAAATTCCGCAGACCCATGGCATTTCTTTGCCATTGGCTCGTTTTGTAATACTCGAAGTTGATAGGCTTTCTAAGCGAAACCCCATTCGTCCGACGTAACGTCTCTGTTCCCTACTCAGGGAACGAGGGTTACATACGTAACCGTAGACGTTCTTCTAAGCTATCTGGGATGCTGAGATGATGACACGGATCAGGAAGATTATTAATAAAGCAATCTTTAGTGGCAGGAGTGATAGGTCTTACATATTTGTAACACGGAGTCGGCTTTGCAGCCTTGGCTAAATGAAGTTTACATGAGACTAGATAATGATCTGAGATGTCGTCGTTCTGCTGCAGTATTTCAACAGCATCAATATTGATTCCATGTGATAATATTAGATCTAGAGTATGATTACGACAATGAGTAGTTCCTGACACGTCTTTTTCATTATCTACATGTATATTAAAATCACCAACAATTTAGGACTTATTGAAAACGCACGCTCCGCTCGCTCTGTGCCAGTAGACAGACACTGTTATGCTGCATGTCCACTAGCGCAGAGCGAGCAGAGCGTGCAGTGCACTGTGGGATTGACAACGGACCGGAGAAAGAGTTGAGAGCGGCCAAGGGCGTCAAAAAGGTTGGGCAATTCTTGACTTAATGCAAATATCAAGTGAAAAACACAGTAGGCAGCCAATCCCTGTGAGGATCAGGTTGTGACGTCTGTCTTGAGTTTAAAAATATGCAGATTGTGCCGGACTTTATGCTGAATTTAGTGCGTAAATAGTTTTGTTTACGAATTAGAGGCTTTGTAGTTGTTATATATGTTAAATATTTGGTTTTGGATGTTTTTATTAGGTTATATTGTTTGGGTTTGTAAATGTTTATAATGCTTCGGGCATTTGTAATCCGAATGTAATCACGTGCATCTGATGATTATACTGTGTGTGTGTGTGTGTGTGTGTGTGTTTGAAAAACATAGATTTAACACACTTGCAACAGACACACCCTAAAGCGGAGGCGTTATAGAGTTGCGAGCGGCACTTTAGTTTTTTTAATTTAATTTAATTTACACAAATGTTAAATATTTACAATAAGAGCAAGAAAATACAATCCAAATAATGTGCAGGGAGTGGCAGAAAACCCCAAAGAGCTTATTTAAAGCCTCCCCTTAAACAACAAGGGAAAAAAAGAAACTTTAAAATTAAAGAAACAGCTAAACTATAATAAATGACTGAATCAAATGAATTAAAACGTGTATCGAAACCCAACAACAAACCCTATAGGGCTCATAAATGCATAAACAACAACAACAACAGAAAATATATGACACAATTACAAAGCAACAATGAAATTATCCTTTATAAATCTTTTATAATATATTAAATATGAGCATTTTCTTGCTAGATAGGATAAACCATTCCATAATTTAATACCGCTAAATCTTATTGAATATTGACCTCTACAATTGAGAAATTTTGGAAGATGAAAATCTGTAGATTGAGTTAAGTTTGCACTGAGCGGAGTTTTGCCACTGTAACGGACAGTCCCCTGGCACAGCGAGCGTTTTCAGTTCATTCCTATGGATGTCGAGCTTCACGCTCGTGCAGTTCATTTTGAGATTGACAGAGGACCGGAGAAAGCGTTGAGAGCGTCAAAAAGGTTGGGCAGGGCAGTTCTTGACTTTATGCAAATATCAAGTGAAAAATGCGGTCGGCAGCCAATTGCTGTTGGGTTTGGGTTTTTACTTCTGTCTTGTATTGCATCCTCTGCCGATCTACTGGACCTGTATGCACATTGATGGGGGTCTAAAGTGGGAGGAAGTGCAGATTTAATGTGTCCCAGAATGAGCACTTAGATATTATAGGTGTACGTGCTATTGGTCTATAGTCATTCAGGGAAGTGATGTTGGACTGCTTTGGCACTGGGATGATGGTAGCAGTTTTCAGGCAGTCTGGTACGACAGTATGAGCAAGTGAGAGATTAAAAATGTCTGTGAAAACCTCTGCAAGCTGATGGGCACAATCCTGGAGGACCCTGCCTGGGATCCCATCCGGTCCAGCAGCCTTTTTGGCATTCACAGTTTTGAAAATTTGCGTGACCTCATGTGTTTGGAGGGTAAGCGTGCTGTCAGCAGAGTCCAACTGTGGTGAAGCTGCCTTGTCCGGTCCTCTCTCAAATCAGGCAAAGAAGCAATTTAATTCCTCAGCCAACATGGTGCTGCATGCTGTCAGTGGTTCTCTGCTGCCCCTGAAGTTGGTTATATGATGCACACCCTACCACAAGTGTCGTGTCCCTAAAAGTAAAGTGCTCCTCAATCTTCTCCTTGTATGCGGCTTAGGCTGATTTTATCCCTCTCTTAAGATTGTGTCTGGAAGCACTGAACAGTTCTTTATTACCAGATCTGAAAGCAGCATTACGGTCTCTCAGAAGAAGTTGGACCTCCTTAGTCATCCATGGCTTACTATTTGGGTAGACAACGATGCGTTTGTTAATAGTTACACTTTGCACGCAGCATCTGATATAAAAAAGCACAGTAGATGTGTATTCATCTAGGTCCTGAGTTGAGAACAGACTCCAATCAGTGCTTTGAAAGCAGTCCTGCAGCCATGAGGATGCTTCCTCCGGACAGGTTTTAACCGTTTTACTAACAGTTTGCTGTCTCTTAATGATGGGGCAGTATGCTGGAGTTAAAAAGTGACAGGTGATCAGACGGTCCAAGATCAGGAAGGGGTGACACTCGGAAAGTTTTTGGGATGTTAGAATAGACACAGTCTGGAACTCAGTCAGATCTTTGTTGAGCTTGAAGTTTCAATACGGATTCAGGTGAGTAGCTCTATCCGGGTCACGTCCCCAAAACTCAGAAGCGAAGACCAGGAGACTTGGTTGTATCTTCAGCAGGATTCTTTATTGAGAACACTAGCTGTTGGTACAGTAGCTGCAGTCATCAAGTCTGACTAAGGGAACTTTACATTGTAGTGTATATACCTTTCAAGGGGGAGGGATTTACATAGAGGATCCAGCCCTGATCTCATCAGCGTAACAGTATCATTCAAATGCATTGATGCTAATCCAATCAGCCTGACAGTATCACCCATACCTTCACATTATCATAGCTAAACTTGGGACAATGACACTGTTCCGGAGGTGCATAAAGACAAAAGGTTAATGTCACACACCTGGGTTGCTTGACTTAATCTTCTTTGAATCTCATCATCTATGCCTCAAAATGTAAAACACACTGTACAGAACTTTCTAAGTTTATATACTATTGTATTGGAACCTAGATGTAACATTTTATAAATTTGTAATACAACAGAAGTATATAAAAAGTAGACTCAAAGTATACATTATTATTATTATTATTATTATTATTAGTTTAAAAGAAGTGTACTTATAGCACACTTGAAAAAAACAATTTTTTTGTAAGGGATATAAAGCTGTTTTTCTAACCAGTGAGCTCTATCAATTGAAGGCCTGAAATTACAGCATTCATTTGGTGTAAATATGTCATGTTTGGTTTATTCTGTGTTGCAGGTTCAGGCACGATGAAAGGCATTATTCCCAGGAGCAAAGCAAAAGGCACTGACATCTGTGGAATGGGCAAATACTATTATATAATCCGCTCTGATCTCGACTGCTATATGAAGATAGGTAGTATCAATAGAGGTTCAGACATCTCTATTTTCAGTCTGCACCCTGCCTACAAAAATGAAGACCATTACATTGGTGGAGATAGCTACTTTTTCATCATAAAGGGTGATTCCTACCGCAGAGTATCGGACCTGACGACAGACAGCGATGCTGGTAAAGAATACAGCCTTCATCCCAACTGCCGGGGAGGAGACCACTACTTCTCTACCTATGGCAAGTTTTACATCATCTTCAAAGAAAAAGGCACTTACCGAATAACAACAAACATGAATTATGACTCAGATGCTGTAGAATATGACCTGCATCCCAACTGCAGAAATGGCCTCTATTACTGGGGCCTGTCAAACGACTGCTTCTTCCTCAAGCCAGTCTCAGAGTCGGGAGTTGAGTACTACAAAGGTACCGACCTTAGCAAAGATGAGTGTGTTGGTGTCTATTCTGTTCATCCTGATGCTCTTAACTTCCTTCCTGGTGGGCTGTCAGTAACTAAAGGCCCAGCCTTTGGCATTTGGGAGAGTATTAAAGCTATAACTAATGACAGCAATACACCAGTGACATGGCAAAAGAAAATCAATAAAAAGGTTGGCTACAATAAGGAGAAGATGTCCCAGATCACAGACAACTGGAAGATAGCCACGTCAACCTTGACTGAAACTGGAGATCTTATAGAGTTAATTGTGAAGTTGCAGTTCTCCTTTTCTGCAGAATATGGAGGTTCAAACGTCAGCACTGAAAACGAAAGCTGGAATGAAGTGACTGAAGAAGAAGAACAACTCACATTTGAGCTGAAGCCAAATGAGTCTTTATATCTGTGGCAGTACAAACTGGGTCTCGGTAAAGATCCAGTGTTGTTCTGTTGTGATTTAAAGATGGCTAGTGATCCAAAGCCTCCAACTGAAGTCCCGCTGCCACCCGCTCAATCATGAAAACATATCAGGAAGATTTAACCAAGTGCTTCAGTTAAATACCTTAAATATAACTTCTCAAGCAATTATTTAGACATTTGCATGCACTGCATAAAATGAAGCAGGAACCGTTTAATATATATTGAATTGGAATCGTTTAATCTATATAATAAATTGTTTAATATGCATAAGATGCTGGAAAACCAGAGTTGCAGGACCTGCAGGATTTTTCTGAAGAAGTCAAACTATGTTTTCAAACTATCTGGACATTTCTGTAAATCCAGTTATTTTGTCTTGTGGACTACATGTAAACATCTGTGAAGTGAAGTGGCTTAGTTGCATTAAAGAAAAAACAAGCAATTTTCATGATCCCTCTTATTTAGTTTTAGATATTTACATTTTCAGATTCTGTAAGGTGTATGCAATCTTATGTTTACACACAACTGTATGTCTGTTCTTCTGTAGTGTTGGGTGTACATCTGGTAATGTTAATCTTCTTATAAGTCACATTGAAAATATCATTTATAAATTACATCCTTGTGACAGAAAGGGGAAGTCGTGTAAAAAATGAACAAAAATAAATTGAGCAAATACATGATCAATATCAACACTCTCAAGTCAAGTCATCCTCATTTATATAGTGCTTTTAACAATGTAGATTGTTTCAAAGCAGCTTTTTACAGAGATAAACCTAGACTGTAAACCTAGAATGTAATGTAACAGAGATTGGTTTGGTTTTACAGTGGTTCTTGAATAATGTTATTTCCAGCTAAAGTTAGTTTTGATTGATTCACTTCTGTCGAAATGGTCATTTGTTATTAACCCTCAGGGGTCTGTGGTGTTTTCTGGGTCCTGGAGGTGTTCTGACATGCTCTGACATTTGTGCTTATTTCTGTTACTTGTGACATTTTCATGGCTAAAGTCTTATTACACTGTATTCAGCACAAATTCTGCTACAATAATATGTCAGCATCATGTATGTAAAAGTTTGTAGTTTTGAGATTGACGTTTATTCGTGTTTTGTGAAAAAAAAAATTGTCACTGAAATAAGGTCATGAAACCCATACTGATTATTTCTTTACAAGACTTTTGAAAATTGCATCACATAGCCTAGAGTATTTGCTCCAAAACTATGTGAAAATCATCATGACTACTCATTCAGATAAGACAATAAAGTCATTTAAAATTTGTATGACGTGTTTTGTGTAAGAAAGCTTTATGCGAAGGGGCGCACGAGGACACAAAAAAATAAACACCTGTGAACATGCTGATATCAACAGAAACTATAGGGCTGCACGATTTTGGGAATACATTTTAGATTGTTCTGGTTAAAATTATTATTAAATATATAAATGAACACTAAGTTTATTGTGCAATGTAGGCATATATGTGTAGGGCTGCATAAAATAATAACAGATAGATAGCAGGCAGCCTATAAATCATTAAAAAGGAACATTTCAGTTGTAACACTTGCTTTTAAAATAACTCTTTTGATGCTACATAAAGAATTAAGGGACAAGAGACTTTAACGTTTCAATGAGTCAAGTCAAGTCAAGTCAAATATATTTATATAGCGCTTTTCACAATACAGATTGTATCAAAGCTGCTTCACAGTATCAATCAAAACAACTTAACAATGTTTGTTTATTACTGGAAAAAAAAAGACATCCAAGTTTGGTAGAGCTAATCAATGGTATGATTGGTTAATTAATTTGAATATCCCCAACTGAGCAAGCCAAAGGCAACATGAGCCATGTGTATTACACCACAAATCACCATACAGTCAGTAAACATAAAACGTTCATAGTCATTCAGTTGCAAGGGAAACATCGAATAGTTCAGACTTTTTGTAGTAGTGTCTTTGGCTACCAAGGGCTCAGTCTTAAGAGTAATAGGCGCAAGATGAAACAGTACTTAAGTGCAATGTTGATGAGGCCACATCTGCCTGAAACTGAGTTTCCAAGTGGTCGTCGGTAATGTGAACAAACTGTAGCTTGAGAAATGAACAATAGATGACAAAGGTGTTTTTGGCAAAACGAAGACAATTAATCCCCTGGACAAGGTCTTAGCTATAGTTGAGCTGCCTCCTCATGCCTGCACGTTGAACCCTCTGCATCAAACAAACAAATAAACTTAGTGCCACCATTAACACATTTAACCATCTCATTTACATAAACACTACCTACACATATACCAACAGGGCTGGACTGGGACTAAAAATCAGCCTGGGCATTTTGGCCCAGATTGGCCCACTACATACAATCATTAACACAACCGATCTTTTCACGCCCCTGAATATGTATACTAACTCCTATTAAAACCACTAATGCCATGTAGCCTAATGAGTGAGTAGGAATGAGTAAGAGTTAATAGATTAAATAACTACTAATTGTAAAATACAATCGAACTACTCCACAACGATGAATGCTAAAACAAGCTATAAGCTGCATTGGCATAGCAATACCAGTGTTTGACACAGGATTTTTGGTAAATCTGTGGTGGGTGGACCTCTGTCCCTTTAGGGGGGTTTGGGGGCATGCTCCCCCGTAAGAAAAAATTGTGATTGTGCATCAATCTGGTGCACTTTGAGAGTTAAAAATTAAGAGCTCCAACCCATAATCAGTGTGCAAATTGAACAAATAAAAACTCAAAACTCTTTTAGCTGTGATATAGTGTCTGTCTGCATTACACTACTACATAATAATAGTTATAATATTAATTCCATGACAGTAGCCATATTTTGTAAAACAAATTCACTGAAAAATAAAAGCAACTTTCATAATTAGTTTTGTACTAATTTCTATGCTTGAAAGAGATAAACACATGATCTTTTATTTTGGCGGAAAACATGGTTTACAAACGCATCTCATTACAAATCTAGTAAAATGCGTAATCGTCAACTATGCCGATGTGTAAATAATGCATGGTGGGTAATGGGTTCCTCACTTATCGCCTCCGTGTTCTGAAAGTTGCCTATAGTTCTGCTTACCACAGTTCTCTACACTCACTCATTCTCTCCTGATCCTCCTCAATATCCTCATCCCCGTTTATTTTTTTCACGCTATTTCTCTGCACATTCCTTGCGTTTCTTCTCCCTCTCTGACTATTTTGACAGATACACACTGACACTGCACGCGCGCTCAGAGCCCAAAGGGGGAGGAGTTTAAAGATGTGATTGGACCAGCCCAGTGTCAATGAAGAAAAGAACCAATGGGCCGCTGATCTACGTGTTTCATGGGCCGGTCTGTGAAAAAAAAAAACCTATGCTGACTTTTTTTGTCCAATGCATTACACCGGCACAAAGATCCCAAAGCCGCCAATTAAAAACTAAACGAATGGGCCGCCGATGTACGAGTATTATGGGCCGTTCCGACAAAAACATTAAAAAAAAAAACAACTAATGATCTGTATCGGCCCAAAAAGCACGTCGGCCCACCGGGAAAGTGCCCGGTATGCCCGATGGGCAGTCCACCCCTGTATACCAACAAAGTACTAACCGGAGTACTTACATTTGAGTTTAGGAACCTCAAATTCCTCCTATCAGGGCAAAACACAAGACAGCATTGGTGAGAAGGCTTCTCCATGTGGTTAACACATCCTTCCACTCTCATACTTCTTCTTCTTCTTCTTCTTGTTTTTTATGGCGGTTGGCAAATAACGTCTGGTTGCATTACCGCCACCTTCTGAAATGGAGTGTAGGTCTGGATAAATTATTTCCCTACACTTAAATTATCTTTATTAAACCTGTTCTTCTAAAAAAGGAAAATAAAAACCCAAAACAAAAATCTCCCGAATTCCTTAGCAAAATATCTCTTACTTTCAAAGGTATCTCTTCATCTTCTAGCTGCTGGATTAACTGTTGTCTCTCATTACTATATCTAGTACATTCTTCAATAGCATGTTCTATGGTATCCTGTGTGTTACATACACTACACCTCCCATCAGCATGTTTTTCCATTAAAAATAATGTACTGTTTAAGCCTGTATGCCCAAGTCTCATTCTTGAAATGATGTTCTCCTCCTGTGTATTTCTGCAAGTACTTCTACTCACCCCCACTCTTTTTTGGATATTATATAGTCTCCTACCAGTCTGACCATTATCCCACAACACTTGCCACTTCTCCTTTATCTTTCTTTTAATGATTGATTTCACCTCTTCTTTACTATACTTAATGCTTAAACTTATATACTCCATTTCTGTTGCCTTTTTTGCATACTTATCAGCCAACTCATTCCCTATTACTCCTTTGTGGGCAGGAACCCATACAAGTCCAACATTGACTCCAGTTTTAATTAATGTACTAGCCATTTGGACAATTTCTACCACAATGTCTTGTCTAGATTGTGAATTTATGTTCTGAATACTCATCAGAGCTGACGCTGAGTCTGAAGCAATTACTAAACTTCTTGGCCTGTTACTCACAGCCCAAGAGAGTGCCATTAAAATAGCAATTAGTTCTGCTGTATAGACTGCTAAATTATCATTAATTCTTTTTTGTGTTGCTACTTTTAATTTTGGAATAACAAAAGCCACCCCCACTCTCCCATCCCTTTTGGACCCATCTGTGTACATTATAATCCTATCCCCATATCTTTCAACTAAATACCCCTGCACCATATTACTATCTATATCCCCATTCTTAGTTTCCTCCAAAAGACTGAGATCAACTGAAAGATCTTCAAGAGTCCATAAAGGAACTCTTGAAAATACTACTGTGGGACTTATATCCAACAAGGCTATTTCCATCTCATTTATTTTCTGTCCAATAGTCCACCCAAAACTACTTTTTCTACCATTCTGTCTCTCTTGACACTCTACCAATGTAGATTGACTCAAATGGTCTTCCCTATGACCTTTAAGGTTTGCCCAAAAAACCAGGCTAAGCTGGTCTCTTCTGAGATCTAAAGGCAACTCCCCCATCTCTACTTGGATGGCTGCCACTGGAGTTGTCTTCATGGCTCCACAACATAATCTTAAACCTCGACTCTGCACTCTGTCTAGTTTATTTAAAGCTGTCTTAGCAGCAGACCCATATACAACACACCCATAATCAAAAACTGATCTAATCAGTCCAGTATATATTGTATGCATAGCACTCCTAGTTGCACCCCATTCCACCCCATGCAAACACCTCATTACATTCAATACCTTTTTACACTTTTCTACCATCTTCTGAATATGAACTGCCCATGTTAATCTTTTGTCAAACCATATACCTAGATATTTAAAGCTCTCTACTCCTTCCAATTCCTTACCTGATATTTGAATCTGTAACTCCTGACTTATTTTCTTCCTTGTGAAGAAAATGACCTTAGTTTTTTCCACAGATATCCTAAATCCCCATTCAATTGTCCATGTGTGTACTGTATCCACTGCTTGTTGTATCTTATTTACAATGTGATTGATATTTCTTCCCCTTTTCCACATTGCTCCATCATCTGCAAATAAAGCTACACCAATAGACCTTTCTACATTTATAAATATCTCATTTATCATTACTGAAAAAAATAATGGGCTAATAATACTCCCTTGAGGAGTACCATTGTCTACCTCATACACTTCACTCAAAACCCCATTTACTTTAACTCTAATTTTCCTCCCAGATAAAAAGGATTTTACCCACACTAACACTCTCCCCTTTACTCCCAACTGATATAATTTGATAAGAAGCCCCTCCTTCCACATCATGTCGTATGCTTTCTCTATATCAAAAAATAAAGCTAAAACTGTTTCTTTGTTTACCTGAGCTTTTCTGATGTCATCTTCAAGTAACACAGTTGGGTCCATAGTCCCCCTACCTTTCCTAAAACCACTCTGGTAATTCCTCAATGCATTTTTAGTTTCTAAATAGAATGCTAATCTATCATTTACCATTCGTTCCATGGTCTTACCCAACTGAGATGTCAGTGCAATAGGCCTATAACTACTAGGCAATTTAGCGTCTTTACCAGGTTTCCTAATAGGAATAATAATTGACTCCTTCCAAGTGCAAGGGATTACCCCTTCTACCCATATTTTATTAAACAGAGCCAATATTACTTCCTTACTTTTATCAGTTAGATTTCCTATCATTGCATAGCAAACCTTGTCATTCCCTGGTGTAGATTTCCCCACCTTCTTCAAAGCACAATTCAGTTCCTTCATTGTAAATAGAACCTCCATCACACCACCTTCCTCCTTATCATTACCCAACTCAGCACTATATCTTAGTTTAGTAGCTTCTCTTCCTTCCCTTTCTATCTGATCTAAATTTGCTTCACTATGTACCTTTACTAATGTCTTTGCTATAACTTCAGCCTTGTCCCTGCTATTAGTAATAATCCTATTATCATCTAACATTATTGGATATTCATATTCTCTCCCATTACCCCTCATTTTCTTTATCATACCCCACACTTGTTGTATTGGTGTAGTTCTACCAATAGATTCACAAAACTTTTCCCAGTATATTTTTTTTGCCTTCCTTATTGTCTGTCTCACTATTGCTTGCAATCTTTTATATTCAATCATTTTCTGAAAGTTGTGTGATCTTTTCAAAATTCTAAAGGCTCTATTTCTATGCTTTATACTCTCACTGCAATCCTTAGTCCACCAAGGAACAATTTTGATGACATTTTTATTCTTTGTTTTAGGTACAGCTACTTCTGCTGCTTCTATTACACTGCTGCTGATTTCCCTACATAAATTCTCAACACTTTGATCCTTATTTACACCTACCAATCTGTATTCACTCAACTCTCTAAATGTGTCCCAATCAGCTCTTTCTAACATCCACCTACCTTCCCTCATTACACTCTCTCTTATCACCTCCACTCCTACCTTAATTGTAATTAAAAAATGATCACTGCCTATATTACTTTCCCTCAATACTTCCCAGCTACATTTATCAGCTACTGTCTTTGTAACCAAAGTCAGATCTATTGCAGATTCATATCCCCTAGCTATATCTATTCTCGTACCTGATCCATCATTCAAGCATACTAGCCCCTTCTCACCCAAATATTCCTCAATAACTTTTCCATTAGAATCATCCCTATCCCCCCAAAGAGTACTATGCGCATTAAAATCACCACACCAAATACCTTTACCATTTAAGTTATCCCACATTTCATCCAGATTCTCATCTTCTAGTTGTCTGCATGGATTGTAAAAATTAATGATACCCATACTACCACTATCTGTCCATATTTCTATTACAATATATTCTAAATCCGCACCCTTCTTAACCTCTCTAAACTGCATCCCTCTTTTAACAAATGTTGCACACCCTCCACCACTTCCCTCCACTCTATCCCTTCTTATACTTATGTACCCCTTTATAACAAAATCTAATGACTGTTTAAGCCATGTCTCCTGAATGCAAATTACATCTGGCTTTACCTCTAAATTATTAATAAAACCTTTTAACTCCTGTCCATTTGCTATAAGACTTCTTGCATTCCACTGTAAAATCAATAAGTTCTTAGAGGTGTTAATGATGGATCATTTGTTTCACCCTGCATAAGATCAGCTTGTATTTTTTCCCACGATAAATTATCCACATTCAAGAACTTTGCAGCAGCTTTAACAATTATTTTTATTTTCTCAGTTCTCGTTTTAGCTTGATCAGAACAATTAACCACGTACGCAATGAACAGTATCAATTTCTCTGAGCTTAACACATCCTCTTTTGGCCTTCTGCATTCAGCACCACCTTGTGTTGCATTTATCTCCTGTGTCTCTTTCCTTTCCATATTGACGACCTTTACCGCCTCAGCATATGTAATTTTTTTTGTTGTCCGTATCTGTTGTACCACCACTGCCCTTTTGCTTACAGGACATCCCCCATACGCAGCCGTATGATCCCCACCACAGTTACAACATCTCCTCTCAACCCCCTCTCCACATTTCCCATATTCATGCTCTCCTCCGCACTTCCCACATCTTAATTTCCCTTTGCATACATTTGCTATATGACCAAACCTTTGGCATTTATAGCATCGAGTTGGTGGAGGGATGTACTCCCGCACCCTGAAACTCAAATAGCCCACCATCACTTTATCTGGCAACACTTGCTCCTTGAACTCCAAAAGTACTGTAGTGCTATCTACTTTCTCTCCATTACGGTTTGCTTTAAGTCTTTTTATGTCCACTACAGTTCCTCCCTTAATGATCTTTTTAAGATCGTCTAATTTTTCCCCAATCGGTATACCTGTGATCACTCCCTTTGTTCTTATACCTACAAACCTTCGTACTTCACTCACTTCTTTCTTACACACCGACTGTAATCTCTCAACCTTCTCTCTTTGCTCAATGTTCCTGCATTTAATTAGTAATCTGCCATCTCGTAACACTTTTGCCATTTCTATGTCTCCTACTACCTTTTTCAATCCACTCGTCAATGTAAACAAACCAATTTCGTTTATATCATGCCCCTCTTTAAATTTAACGATTACTTTCAAATCATCTTCCTGACTTACCTTCCTTCTCACATCTCTACCTACTTCATCAGATACATCTTCAATACTCCTCTTCGATGGTCCTTTCCCCATTCCCTCAGCCCCATTAGACCTAGTATAATTTCCTCCTCTCCCTCTACCGATTACATAACCTTGATTTTTCCAATCTTCTTGACCTTTTAACCAATCCCCACTCTCATCATCTTCCTCCATTATACTATCCAGACCCAGTCACAAATCAGATTATGCCAAACCGCCAAATAAAAATAAACAAAACAAACCAAAACAAACAACAAAAGAAAAAAACAAAGAAAATATCTCTTGGAGATACAAACAAACCGCCACCGCCGTCAGTTCGCGCTCGTCGCGTGTGTCGCAGCTGTGACGCACAATGCCCACTCTCCGACCACTCTCATACTACTTCTCCTATCCTTTTTTATGCTACCAGGAATCTCACTGGCTAGAGTGCCCCTAGTGACAGGATTAAATGTTGCAAGCACAGAGAGCTAATGGGACAAATGTAACTGTAAAACTGTTACACAGTAACACTACACTAGACAAAAATATATGGATTATCATATGTTACCTCAAACGTTTCCATTCGTTAAAACATGAAGCCTAATGTTTGGCGTGTTTTGCTTTTCAAACGCACAGCCCGACTGACTCAAACTCGTGCGCGTGCAGAGAGGAAACATTATACATATCTACGTTTGAGCACAATAGATATCCACAAACACAGTATTTAACAGTAAACGGGTCTAAACATTATAATATTCACCATATTAGAATAAACACTCATACTAGCCTACTTTATATCATGCTGTGTTTAATTATCGAAGATAAAAACATTCTTGTGTGTACATGTATATTCATTTAGCATTAGGCTTCATGTTTTCACTCCAATCTCATTTCATAACATTTTATGTGTTTTAGAATGAACTTCACATTGAGAGAGACGACATAACACACATCATGTTTATTTTCTTTATTTTACAAAAACACAACATTTTGTTTTTTTCAGAGGGTTAAATTAGGGGCCGGTAAGACGACACCGTTCTCTCTAAACAGACTTCAAACGTGAACCTGTGATAGACGCTGATGGTGTTCAGATGCGCATTACGAATTTATTCTATAGTTATGTGCGTTTGAATATATGTGCACAGGTTTGTAATTCCCTACAAACCATGCCTAAACAAACAACTTGTCTTGCCTATAAATTTTGAATAACTCTCAGGCAATAACTCTCTAGCCTTGGCTACTGTATATAGACCTCCAGGGCACTATGCTGATTTCCTAAAAGAGTTTGCAGACTTTCTCTCAGATCTATTGGTCAATGTCGATAAAGCAATAATTGTTGGAGATTTTAACATACATGTAGATAACACAAATGATGCGTTAGGGGCTGCGTTTACAGATTTATTAAACTCCTTTGGGGTCAAGCAAAACATCAGTGGTCCCACTCATCGTCTAAATCATACACTAGATTTAATTATATCATATGGAACCAATCCAACTGATATAGATATTGTTCCGCAAAGTGATGATGTCACTGATCATTACATGATAACTTGCATAATACGTACTGCTGAAATTTGTCATGTTGCGCCACGTTATCGACCAGGCAGAACAATCCTTCCAACCACTATAGATAGATTCTCAAATAGCTTACCTGATCTATCTCAGCTGCTCAGTGCACCCAAACAAACAGATGAACTAGAGGAAATGACTAGCAGTTTGAGCACCATTTTCTCTAGTACATTAGATATTGTTGCACCAATTAGATTAAAAAAGGTTAGAGAGAAAACTAAAGCACCTTGGTACAACAGTGCTACGCATGCAATCAAGAGAGAAACTCGTAACTTAGAGCGTAAATGGAAACAAACTAATTTAGAGGTCTTTAGAATCGCGTGGAAATGTATGTCACGTTATAAAAAGGCTCTAAAAGCAGCCAGGGCTCAGCATCTCCGCAAACTAATAGAAAATAACCAAAATAATCCAAGGTTTTTATTCAACACCGTAGCTAGACTAACAAATAAAGACATCGCCAGAGCAAAATATTCTGTTACAGTATAGTAGTAATGATTTTATGAATTTCTTCACTGAGAAAATAGAAAGCACCAGAAACACCATTGTAGATGTACAATCTTTTATGGTGTCTTATGATTCAGCCTCAATTATGGCCCCTCTAGAACAACTACACCGCTTTACAACTATAGGACAGGAAGAGCTAAATAAACTTATCATTGCATCTAAACCAACAACATGTTTATTAGATTCAATACCCACTAAACTACTGAAAGAAGTGTTACCTGTAGTCGAAGAGCCTCTTCTTAATATTATTAACTTTATCTTTAGGTCATGTTCCAAGAATATTCAAACTGGCAGTAATAAAACCTCTCATTAAGAAACCGCAATTAGATCCAAATAACTTAGCAAATTACAGACCCATTTCAAATCTTCCATTTATGTCAAAAATACTAGAAAAAGTTGTGTCCGCTCAATTGTGCTCTTTCTTGCAAGAAAATTATATCTATGAAAAATTTCAGTCAGGATTCAGACCGCATCATAGCACAGAAACTGCGCTAGTTACAATTACAAATGATTTACTTTTAGCTTCTGACCAAGGCTGTATCTCAATACTAGTTCTACTCGATCTTAGCGCTGCGTTCGATACTATCGATCATAAAATACTCCTGGATCGACTACAAAACTACACTGGTGTTCAGGGACAGGCATTAAGCTGGTTTAGATCAGACTTATCAGACCGTTACCATTTTGTCTGTTTAAATGGGGAAAAATCGAAGATAACGTCAGTAGACTATGGAGTGCCGCAAGGATCGGTGTTAGGCCCTCTGCTATTCTCAATATATATGCTGCCACTTGGTAATATTATAAGAAAACATTGAATTAATTTCCACTGTTATGCTGATGACACTCAATTATATATTTCATCACGACCAGATGAAAACACTAACTTATCTAAATTGACAGAGTGTCTCAAAGATGTAAAATGCTGGATGACGTGTAATTTCCTGCTATTAAATTCAGATAAAACGGAGGTATTACTTATTGGTCCAAAAAATTACCCACAAAACCTTGTACAATACAACTTTAATTTAGAAGGATGTCCTGTTACTTTATCCACTACAGTAAAAGACCTGGGTGTTATACTAGACCGCAACTTGTCTTTCGAAAATCATATTTCATATATTACAAGAATAGCCTTTTTCCACCTTAGAAACATTGCTAAGCTACGTAACATGCTATCTGTTTCTGATGCAGAAAAGTTAGTTCATGCTTTCATGACCTCGAGACTAGATTACTGTAATGCTTTATTAGCTGGCTGTCCTGCATCCTCAATAAACAAGCTACAGTTAGTGCAAAATGCAGCCGCTAGAGTTCTTACTAGATCAAGAAAATATGATCATATAACACCTATTTTATCATCTCTGCACTGGTTACCTATTAAGTTCCGTATCAATTAAAAAGTATTACTACTGACCTATAAAGCCTTAAATGGTTTAGCTCCTGTGTATTTAGCAGAACTTCTATCGCCCTACAATCCATCGCGTTCTTTAAAATCACTAAATTCGAGGCTTCTGGTCATTCCTAGGATATCGAAGTCCACTAAAGGAGGGAGGGCGTTCTCGCATTTAGCTCCTAAACTCTGGAATAGCCTTCCTGATATTGTTCGAGACTCAGACTCGCTGTCCCAGTTTAAAACTAGATTAAAGACGCATCTCTTTAGCCAAGCATTCACATAATGCTAACCTTTTATACCACTGTTGAATCAGATCGAATGCATTAACATTATGAACAGCAGCTATGCTAATTATCTCCCATCTGCCTTTCTGCTGTTATCTCGGGACGCTAGTCCCGAGGTAAATAGCGTTCGTCAGCTCCAGTTTGTATCCAGCCTCTCACGGAGACTTCAGATCCCCCAACACCTGCGATGAGATGACTAAACGCCTGTGAAGAGACGACTCGACGCCTGTGAAGAGACGACTCAAAGCCGGCGATATGTTATGCCCTAAATTAATACATGATTAACTAACTGTATTTTTTCTATGTACATTTCTGAAATGCACTTTCTGTAAAGCTGCTTTGAAACAATATGTATTGTGAAATACATTGTGAGAACACACATTATGTTTATTTTCTTTATTATACAAAAACACAACATTTTGTTTTTTTCAGAGGGTTAAATTAGGGGCCGCTAAGACGACACCGTTCTCTCTAAACAGACTTCAAACGTGAACCTGTGATAGACGCTGATGGTGTTCAGATGCGCATTACTAATTTATTCTATAGTTATGTGCGTTTGAATATATGTGCGCAGGTTTGTAATTCCCTACAAACCATGCCTAAACAAACTACTTGTTTTGCCTATAAATTTTGATGCAGAATTTTATTTTATTTTATCACTTTGGGTAGGTACGCGAACCGAAAATTCCACAACGCTTTATCTGTAGAGTGGTATAGGGATCCTCCATAGGGAGAGGCTAGATGGCACTTCAGCACTGCATTGTCATCGGGTCCAGGCGAAAGTCCTTCGTCAGATCTGGATACGGCCTGGATCCGGCAGGCTGCGGGAAAACCTCGGGATAAACAAAGACACTAAAATTAGCGTAGATGCCATTCTTCTTATGATGTAACGAGTACATCAGGATTTAAGGGAAGTGTTCCCAGTTCCGGCTGACCTAATCTAAGCAGCCTAATATTGAATTATAGAAGTCGATAATGTATAATGTGTATGCTAGGTCAAAGAGATGTGTTTTTAGTCTAGCTTTGAACTGACAGACTGTGTCTGCTTCCCGGACAATGTTAGGAAGATTGTTCCAAAGTTTTGGTGCTAAATAGGAAAAGGATCTACCGCCAGCAGTCGATTTAGATATTCTAGGTATTATCAACTGGCCGGAGTTTTGAGATCGCAATAGACGTGAAGGACTATAATGCGTTAAGAGCTCGCTCAAGTACTGGGGAGCTAAACCATTTAGTGCTTTGTAAGTAATCAGCAATATTTTAAAATTTATACGATGTTTAATAGGCAGCCAATGCAGCGTTGACAGAACCGGGCTAATATGGTCATACTTCCTGGTTCTGGTAAGAACTCTAGTGGCTGCGTTTTGGACCAGCTGTAGTTTGTTTATTAAGCGTGCAGGGCAACCACCCAGTAGAGCATTACAATAATCTAGCCTTGAGGTCATGAACGCATGAACTAGTTGTTCCGCATTTGTCAATGAGAGCATATTACGTAATTTAGATCGGGGCATCACTAGGATTTTCATTTTAGGGGGGCTAAGCCCCCAATGAGGGTATGATTATTTTTTTTAAATATAAAAAAAGGTAACACTTTAGTTTAGGATCTAATGCTCACTATTAACCAGTTTCATTACCATGCAAAGGCAGGGTTTTATAATCACTGTGGTCCCAAATGTGAGGTAGGGCAGATAGGGGGGTTCTGGGTTTCCCCAAGAAAATTTTGATTTCTCTGATCTACATATTTTAAGATGTTTTGAAGGCCAAAAAAATTGATAACAGCTTTGTTAACAACCATGTCAGTGGGCAGCTGATTATTTTTCTCTCCTCATCAGCATCACTCTCTTTTTCTCTTTGTTTTTCTCTTGCCCTGTCTCTTCCCCTCCTAAAGCTGAGCTTTGACTGATATAGGCTTTTCATCTTTGTCTGTCAGTGAAGAAAGTAAACATAGGGTCAACTGATAGGTTGATTTTGCCAATGAATCATTTTCTCAGATGCGTTTATTTACTGAAAGCTACTAAAGCTAGGTAATTAAGTTTATTAAATGCATTCACAATATGTAGGCTACACATTCATTATTGATCTTATGCCTAATACAGGGCCGTAGACAGGGCTTTATAATCAAAGAGGTCCTAAATTTGAGGTTGGTAGGGGGTTCAATTTTTTTATTTCTCTGATATGTGCAGTTCAAGACATTTTTAAGACAAAGGATAAGAAATAGCTTTAAAACCATGTCAGTGGGCAGTAGATTATTTGTCAATACCTGCTCTCCTCATCTCCATCACTCTTTCTTTTTTTCTCAGTCTCTTCATCCCTTTCTCTTCCCTTCCTAAAGCTGATTTTTTAATTTACTCAAGGCTACAATTTGCATTATATTCTCAATATGTACACATTCATTTTTAATCTTGTGCTTAACATGATGAAAACAGCTTTGTTAATGTTTCTTGTCCCCTCACAATGACAGTAAACTAATTATTACATTACATAAGTCACGTTACATAGGCCTATTTTCAGTTCAAAATGATGCAATTAGACAAAACTATATTAGTTTGCCTGATTATTTTTTGTTATTTATTTAACATTTATGACCTAAAAAAAATGTCAAATATGAAATATTAAGTTTAGCTACTTACATCTTATCTCGCACTTGACCGTACGCGTCGAGTCGCACTGTTAAAATTCGCGCTCAGCAGCTTCTGTGAACATATAGCCCGCCTACTTTGATTTGATTGGTCATCTCAAATATTCTGACATTGACGAGCAGTGACAGACCAATGAGGCTCAAATGAACACACACACCCTGTCCTGTCTTTCTGACGTGCTCTCTGCTCGGCGCCGCTGTGGATTGAAGATGAAGAACGCGCTGAATCTGATTATAACAAGACTGAAGCGAACACGAATTTGTGTAGCCTACATTAATCACAAATTTTTAGGGGGACTAGGCAGAAGTTTGGGCGACTCCCCTGATTTAGATATATTTTTAAGATGGAAAAATGCGGTTTTACAGATACTAGACACGTGACTTTCAAATGAAAGATTGGTATCAAAGAGCACACCCAGGTTCCTAACTGACGACGAAGACTTAACAGAGCAGCCATCAAGTGTTAGACAGTATTCTAGGTTAGTATGTGAGGAAGTTTTTTGTCCAATAATTAGAATCTCTGTTTTTTCAGAATTTAGTAGTAGGAAATTAGTAGTCATCCAATTTTTTTTAACTATGCATTCTGTTAATTTTGTGAATTGGCAAGTTTCGTTAGGTTTTGAAGAAATATACAGCTGAGTATCATCAGCATAACAGTGAAAACTAATGCCATGTTTCCTAATGATATCTCCTAAGGATAGCATGTACAGAGTGAACAGCAGCGGTCCTAGTACTGAGCCTTGTAGTACGCCATACTGAACTTGTGATCGATAAGACATCTCTACATTTTACTGCTACAAACTGATAGCGGTCAGATAAATATGATTTAAACCATGCTAATGCAATTTCACTAATGCCAACATAGTATACAAGTTTATTTAAAAGAATGTTGTGGTCAATAGTGTCAAATGCAGCACTAAGATCAAGTAACACTAATAGAGAGATACAACCACGATCGGATGATAAGAGCAAATCATTTGTGACTCTAATGAGAGCTGTCTCAGTGCTATGGTGCAGTCTAAATCCTGACTGAAAATCCTCGCAGATATCATTTCTTTCTAAAAAGGAACATAGTTGTTGGGATACTGCCTTTTCTAATATCTTTGACAGAAAAGGTAAATTTGAGATTGGCCTGTAATTGACTAATTCTGTAGGATCAAGTTGCGTTTTTTTAACAAGTGGTTTAATCATAGCCAGCTTAAAGGGTTTTGGTACGTATCCTAGAGACAAAGACAAATTAATGATATTGAGAAGAGGATCTATGACCTCTGGAAGCATCTCTTTCAATAGTTTAGTCGGTATAGGGTCTAACATACATGTTGTCGATTTAGATTAATTAACGAGTTTGCAAAATTCTTCCTCTCCTATGGCAACAAATGAATAAAAATTTTCCTCTGGGAGACTATAATGCACTCCCTGATGTGATGCTGTAGTAGACGGTTGCATAGTTATAATTTTCTCCCTAATATTATCAAGTTCATAAAGTCATTACTGCTGTGTTTCTTGGAAACTTCTGGGCTTGAAGCTTTCTTTTTCGTTAGTGTAGCCACTTTTTCAAATAAATACCTTGGATTATGTTTATTTTCTTCAAATAGGGTTGAAAAATAAGCAGATCTAGCAGCTTTTAAAGCCTCTCTGTAAGCAATCGAGCTCTCCTTCCATGAAATCCGAAATACCTCTAGTTTTGTTTTCTTCCAGTTGCGCTCCATTTTTCTGGCTGCTCTATTTAGGGCCTGAGTGTGTGTGTGTGTGTGTGTATGTGTGTGTGTGTGTGTGTGTGTGTGTGTGTGTATGTGTGTGTGTGTGTGTGTGTGTGTGTGTGTGTATGTGTGTGTGTGTGTGTGTGTGTGTGTGTGTGTGTGTGTGTGTGTGTGTATGTGTGTGTGTGTGTGTGTGTGTGTGTATGTGTGTGTGTGTGAGTGTCCTCGTTGTACCACAGCGTTGGACTATTTTCTTTAATCTTCTTTAAGCGCAACGGAGCAACTGTGTCTAAAGTGCTGGAAAAGAGAGAGTTACAAGTTTCTGTCGCAATATCAAGTTCTTCTAAGCTATCTGGGATGCTGAGATGATGAAACTGATTAGGAAGATTATTGATAAAGCAATCTTTCGTGGCAGAAGTGATAGGTCTAACATACTTGTAACACAGAGTTGGCTTTGCAGCCTTGGCTAAATGTAATTTACACGAGACTAGATAATGATCTGAGATGTCGTCGCTCTGCTGCAGAATTTCAACAGCATCAACATTGATTCCATGTGATAATATTGGATCTAGAGTATGATTACGACAATGAGTAGGTCCTGACACGTGTTGTCTAACTCCAATAGAGTTAAGAATGTCTTTAAATGCCAATCCCAATGCATCTTTTTCATTATCTACATCAGGTGTTCTCAAAGTCTATATTCAAAGGTCCAAATCTGAATTTTCATCAATGTCAAAGGTCCGAAACTATAGGTGGGGGGTTGGGGGGGGAGGGATATGCTCGCTTTTGTTGGCGGGGGGTTTTGGATGAGGCTTATGTGCGCTTCATGAGACACACACGCACATTTGCACACACAAGTAAGGTCTCTCGCTCTCTCCCTCTCTGCCGTGCGCGCGCTGCACGGTTTGGAGCTCGCGAGCTCACGATTCCGAGAGATTTGAACTAATGTGCGGGCATCAGGAGCCGTTATCAATATGCGGGAGACTCCTGGAACTTCCAGGAGATTTGGGATATCTGTGAACGCATACCTCTCTGTCCAATCATCTTTGAAAACTCTATTTTCTACATCAACTTGTCTTTTCCTGGGCAATGACATCCTCCACACCCATTCAAACGCTTACTGCCGTGAAGTGTCGCGTCACGGTCGCGCCCGATTACGTCAAAAGTCACACGCTCACTGGATGTCATGGCAACTAAATCATGGAGGAAAACTTTAAATATCTCGCTTTCGTTTTAATTTTGGACCATCTCAAAAAATACATAAACAATGATTTTAACATGCGTTTATCAAAATAGGAAATCCAGACTTTTAATCCCTTACACACAATTAGTGCTCTTGAAATACGAAATGGAGGCGGGTCCGGATTGAATTCCCTCCGGGTCCGGATCCGGACCGGTGTCCAGACTTTGAGAAGTACTGATCTACATGTATATTAAAATCACCCACAATTAGTACTTTATCTGCAGTCAATACTAATTCTGATAGAAAGTCAGCAAATTCTTTGATAAAGTCTTTATGGTGCCCTGGTGGCCTGTATACAGTTGTCAGCAGAATTCTCAAACGTTATTTATCGTTTACATTATATATTTTTACGTTAAGCACCAACACTTAAAAATAAGTATATTTAAAACTAGATTTCTTAGTGGTTTTGAAAATATTATAATAAATTACAGCAACACCTCCCCCTTTGCCTTTCAGACGAGGCTCATGTTTATAACAGTAATCTTGGGGGTTGGACTCTCCCCTTGCTTTACCCCGATTCACAATTGTACGTTTTTTCTAATCATTTAAAATTTGAGCCATCAGATTTCACATGAAATGCCATTCTCATACAAGTCTCTAAATCACAGCTGATGTAACAGTCACTAGGTTCTTTCAGCTTAATATGAAACAGCTCTGATGACCTTCATCCACCAACACTTGGCTACACCGTACACAGCACTTGTTGTGTTTTGGTGTTCTTTTTTCTATCCATAACCAAACTAACTTAAATGCCAAATAGGTGGCCCTTATTTTTACGGCTATCTTTTAATATGTAACATATTATTTTCTCTTTTTTTCCCTACTGTTTGTTTTATTTCTTCTCATTATTATTTTTATTTTATCCCAGAGGAAAAGCTTTAAAAGTATGCCTGTGCTAGTGCTGAGCATCAGTCGCTCATAACCAGAGCCCGGGCCGCGTTACTGAAGCTATTTCTGTATAGGAACAAACAAAACCCTTCTTTCTTATATACAGTAGAGTTAAAATCAGTATACTAGTATTGTCAGGATTCCACCAGCTTCATCCACTCCTCCCACTCATTCATTATCACCTGAGTTCTAATCACCGTCACCTGCACCCATCTTCACATCTCCCTTTATATTCAGCTCCCCTGCATTCACTCTTTGTCTGGTCTCGTTTACACATGACCCACAGACTCTCCCTCGATACTTACCCGCTACTTACATGCCTTCCATTGGACTTTATGCAAACCTTGCATTACTCGTCTTCAGTCTTCAGGCATCCGTCTGCATCCGTCCCTGGGATCCTTAACCTTCAACTACAAAAGAGACTCTAGTTAATCTTCATTTAAGTTACCAATCAAGTAAAATCTGTCTTCATACTCACCATATCTCTGGCTGCTTCTGCAAAACCTGTTTAATAAACAACTTCACTTACCACCAGTCTGACTCCTGTATCATCCGTGACAAGTATATAGAGACAAAATTCTTACTTTTCTTTGCTTTTATATATAAATAGGTGTATACAGAAGAAAAACATTTTAAATCAGCAACAAAACCTAAAATAAAGCAGTGATGAGCTTCTAACATCAGCTCCAGTGACGCAATGACTTCACTGATCACTGATTGGCTCTTTTAATTAGAGGTGGGACTTATTCAGCCATATTGCGTGTTGCACTTTCTCCCATTCATAAGTAATATATTCATTTTTACACTCAGTAACAATAATATATAATAAGTAATACAATTTTAAACGTTGGCAGATCTTTGTTCAGACTACATTACTTGCTGTCGTTGAAGTCGTAGAAGTCGTTGTGGTGTACACACTACGTGACACGTCAATGATCAGCAACAGAGGGTTACAGTTGGGGAACGGGTAATGAGCCGAAACACACACCGAAACACACTTGCAAACACATTACCAACCACATATAAAACACATTTTTATTCACCTCCATTTCCATGAGCAAATGATAACTGAAATAAGTTATTATACACCTTTGCAACCAGTGCCCCTTTAATCATTTTAACGTATTGTTGGTTTCTCCATTTGATGATGTGCCTGATGAATTAATCACAAAAGTCATCCGTGTCTCGTGAGGAGAAACGCACGGACTGCAAATACAAACCCAATAAAAACACATTCCATCCATGAGTGTTAAGCGAGGCGCACTCACGCTGATATCTGATGGTCACTAAATAAAATAATTCATTAAATACCTATTTACAATAAGCACTTAACTCAAATATAACAATTAAATTATAAAATAACTAGAGAACTGGATGAATAAAATCAGCTTGAAAATGCTATCTTATGGAACACAGGTGATTAGGTGAATTTAAAGATACACTGCGTTATTTCATCAGTCAATCATCATGAAAGTCTGGTGTTTAAAAGCTTTTTCAATTCTAGAGAAAGAGCAAGTAAAGATTCAAGTAGTGCACCACTATAGAGGGTTTTCACAACACGTCATCAATCCAGAAGTCGGCCATATCAGAGTGAATGAGAAGTGAGTACTTTGTAATATTTTCTTTTCTTCAATAAATGTTGTGCACACTGAAGATTTTAGAAGATACACTGAAAAGAACTTAAATTGAATTTAAGAAGAGAAATCAGTTTCCTATACTTCTACAGATTAACATAACAGATTTTATTTTAATCTTACTGAAGGTGAAAACACCAGTGACTCAAAGTGTCCACTAGATGGGGCCAGAGATTACTTGTTTCACAACAAAACAATATCTGAGTGTTCTTGTCTTCCTAGTACAGTTAGACAAGTTATCGATCTTTGTTAAGCTCCGTCTCCTGACTTGGGGACATTAGAAAGGGCAAAAAACGAATACAGACAAAAAATTGACCGTCCTTAAGGATCGCTATGATGTACTGATAGCAACAGATAGCTTTGATATCCAGCATTTTGATAAAGATGTTTTGTGGGGTAAAATAATAATAATAACCGGAAATGTAATCAAAGTTCTGTAGAGACAACGAGATGTTGTTTCAGAAACCTGAAATGACTCCTGGTTCCAGGTTGGAGCCTGACTCTTTTCCATCCTTCATGAGAACAGCTAGATCATCGACTGGAAAATCAGAAGTTACAGAGGGTACGCCACGATTGCTAAAACACAGACTACTGGAAGAATAGTGTCTCAGCTGAGGTTCTTGAACAATAAAATCAGATCCTCCTGGTCTTCTGGAGTGAGAGCAGTGTCAGTGGAGCTCAACCCAGCTGCTTCTCATGCGTTCAAAGTATATAACATGTCTGTGACAGGCTTCATGTTTGCTGGTCCAGGATATAAAAGCAGGTGGGATCAGAGAGCAGCTGTGCAACACATTAGATATTTTATGGAGTGCCGCAAGGATCGGTGTTAGGCCCTCTGCTTTTTTCAATATACATGCTGCCACTTGGTAATATTATAAGAAAACATGTAATTAATTTCCACTGTTATGCTGATGATACTCAGCTATATATTTCATCACGACCAGGTAATTCTGTAAATTATCTTAAGTTGACATAGTGTGTTAAAGATATAAAATATTGGATGACCTGTAATTTTCTTCTATTAAATTAAGCTTTGACTGATGTATTATTTATTGGACCAAAAACCTGTGCACAGAATCTCTTAGAATACAATTTGCACTTTTACTGTTAATTAAACACTGTTACTTCATTCTCTACAGTTTTAGAACTGGGTGGTATATTATATAACAACTTGTCTTTCGAAAATCATATTTCATATGTTATAAAGACAGCCTTCTTCCACCTCAGAAACATCGCTAATCTCCGTAATATGCGTCGGTTTCTGATGCAGAAAAGCTAGTATATGCCCTCATGACCTCTAGACTAGATTACTGTAATGCATTACTAGCTGGTTTTCCTGAATCCTCAATAAACTCTGGGATTCTGGTAGTGCCTATGATATCTAAGTCCACTAAGCTCGTCCTGATTTTGCCAAGTGGGAGCTCTCCTGAGACCAATGTCTTTATGATGGCCTGGAACAACAACTGCCTCAGCCAATCAACGTGTTTGATGTCATCACCGCCAAAAAAAAAAAAACACACACCCCTGCCAGTGCCAACAAGCACACAAGTTACAAGGTAAGACCAACAGCTTTTTTCATTCTCCTATTAATTGACATCAGTCTTCTACTACGCTTAAACATATTTGTTTTTAGAATAGCATTGTTCCACCATATAAGTAACGCTAATAACCTTAACAGTAAAATTGCCAGCCAAAATTGATCAGCATTGCTGACATTCTGGCTCAAAAAATAAAAACAATAAAAGATAAAAATACTGTTTAGATGTTTATATTTTTTTCAGGGATGCTTTTCGGCGCCACACGCTTTTTTCACGTCAGTTTGGATGACTTGGGTCTGAGACTGAGAGGGTCTTATTATAATCTTATTATAATTTCACAAAGTCACCTGAAGCCATTCCATAGCTTAATGTGAGGGACAGAAGTCTATTTACATCATTAAATTAAAGTTTACGGAAACTCGTTTTCCCTCCTCTGCGGCTGTCAATCATTCTCCATTCAGTATTCAAACAGCGCGCGCGCCTCGTCCGGTTACAGCAGGATGCACGGCAAAACTCTCTCCAATATGATATATTCACATTATAGTGCTTGATCTGTAGATAAAAGGCTGTGGATCTGCATAAAATTACTTTATTTTGTGTATTTGTATATTATGTTTGTTGCTGTCGTTTTTAAACGAAACAGACCGTGTGCCTGTTAGCCCAAGGACTAGGAATCGGCATCAAACGCACAATAACTGGAATTTAAAACTGTGAAGAAACAAATGATCAATAAACTGTTGGACAGATATACACTAGGATTTGTGCGCTCGACGTTTCTTCGCTTTGTGCCGTGAACTTTTAAATGCGCACTTGTGCGGCGCTGCACACTGTGACTCCATGTTGCTTTGAGCACATCATTCTGCACCGGCGATGCGCATACGCGCTTTGTGCGCTCTGTTTTGAGCGTTCATGGTTTTGCGCACTGAAAGATTATTAAAAGCCTATATGTTTTTTATACCTATCCTGCACAATACATTTAAAATAAGTATAATTTAATTGTATATTATTTCTGTGTAGTGTAGTGTAGGCTATATAAATATATACTGTAGTGGCCGTTTGTCAACAAACAAAAGAAATTCAATTTAAATCAAACCTTCAAACGACAACTTCTAGCAGCCTGGGTAGGTGATGTACGCAGGAAAGAAATAAAATCAATTCCAGGCTGGTTTCAGGTTTGTGTCTGGTTTAGTTGTTCCAACTGAGCAAACAATACAGCATCTCTCACGCTGGTAAAAAACCATGTGCCCATCGCCCAGGTGCTACAGGTCACCTCCTACTTCCTACCTATATTTACCCTCACCTGTGCCCACTACTGCCCTCAGGTGTCTAAATCAAACATTGCAATTATTAAACTAACCAAAAATAAAGACTAAACATATAAATAAAAACGGTAACACTTTACAATACGGGTGCACTAATAAGCATTAATTCATACATAACTAATGCACATATAATCATGAGTTAATGTATGACTCATGAAGAACCAAACCATTAATTAATTATTACTGCATCAGCAACTAATAAAGAGTCTATATGATTATTAGATTAAGTAATCTTCATGAATTGCTATTAATTAAACGTGTCATCATGTATAAATTCTTTAATAACATTTATTAACTAATAGTGTAAATTAATGTGTTAATTACCACAATTAGTCAATGCTATGCACTTCAACTTCCAGTTGTCTCCTTTAATTAATCATTGGCTAATGATTTGCAAATCTATCATTATGTTATGACTTTATTTGTTGAGGCACATGACTATTAACTAATTGTTAAGTAATATGTCATTATGGTTATGGGTTTTGACAGTTGCACATGCAGTGAGTGTAATGTCAGAGAGTGTTTGAAGGATGGGTAAGTATCTGAAATACTGACGCTGTTACACCGTGTTTAAACTGGACGAGACCATTACAGCTGTTTACACTGGACATGACAGACCATTGCAAGTCCATTTGTCCTTCATAACAGAAGTAGCGCAAGAGCTCGGGGTACGTCAGAAATAGAGTAAGGCATCAGTTTACTGTCGGGGTTTTGTTGTGTCGTGGAGCATTGTGTCGCATCCAGTGTTGTATCACTGATTATAATGCGTTCTAGTTTCTTTGTCTGGTCTAGACACAGTGTTATGAAATAGCAGAGCTTGGCCACATGTTCTCAGTGTTCTCCCTTTAAATCCTCGAGCTCAAGCTTAACCTGACACACTCCTGTGCCATGAACTGTTGGATGCGGTGGTTCATCTGGCACAGTGGAATCCCGGTTGTAAAAGGCGGGAATTGAAATCCATAGTGTGGATGTCAAAACCAAAATTACATATTACTTAACAATTAGTTAATAGTCATGTGCCTCAACAAGTAAAGTCATAACATAATGATAGATTTGCAAATCATTAGCTAATGATTAATTAAAGCAGACAACTGGAAGTTGCAGTGCATAGCGTTGACTAATTGTGGTAATTAACACATTAATTTACACTATTAGTTAATAAAATATGTTATTAAGGAATTAATACATGATGACATGTTTAATTAATAGCAATTCATGTATTACTTAATCTATTAATCATATAGACTCTTTATTAGTTGCTGATGCAGTAATAATTAATTAATGGTTTAGTTCTTCATGAGTCACACATTAACTCATGATTATCTGTGCATTAGTTAAGTATGAATTAATGGTTATCAGTGCACCCGTATTGTAAAGTGTTACCATAAAAACAATTAACTAAACAAACAAAGGAACATTACCAAAATATATATATATTACTAATGTAAACAAAATCATAATAATAAATAAACAATTTAATTAACAAATTACCACTACTGAAAGCAAACTAATGTAGCTCCAACACTCCGGTGGACAGACCGCACAACCCCATTCACATCTGATCTGACATCCAAAACTTTCCCCATCATCCAAGAGCCTCTTGAAGCTGTAGCATCTGCCACAAGAGCAACATCTCCTGGTATAAGGTTTCTTCTTAGTGCTGTCCATTTTTGTCTCTGTTGCATCAATAGCTGGTACTCAAGAATCCATCTCTTCCAGAAGAGTTCCGCCATGTACTGTATCTGCTTCCATCTTTTGCTGACATACAGATCATTTCTGTCAAACAATCCTGGTGGCATAATTGGTTTACCTTTCAACAACAGAATGTGATTCGGCGTCAAAGCTTCCAGGTCATTTGAATCATCTGAGGCCCTTGTAATAGGCCTATCATTCAATATTGCTTCAACTTCGCAAAAATTTGTTTGGAGTGCTTCATCATCCAGGGTCTACTGTTTAAGGACTGAGGTAAGAACACTCTTCACTGAGCGAATCAAGCGCTTCCAAACACCACCTTGATGGGAAGCTGATGGGGTGTTAAATCTCCATTCTATACCGTCCTGAAGAAAGGCTCTTTGAATTTTACCATGATTCAGAGCAGTCAGACTCTCCTTGAGCTCACGGTTGGCTCCAACAAAGTTAGTTCCATTGTCAGACCTGAAAGTTGAAACTGGGCCTCGTCTGCAGATGAACCTTCTCACAGAATTTATACAGGAGTCTGTATCCAACGTGTATGCTACTTCCAAGTCTACAGCACGGCTGGTCATACAAGTGAAGAGCACTCCGTATCTTTTGAGAAGACCTCTGTTTCTTTTAACTTCAATGGGCCCAAAATAATCAATGCCAACATGAGTAAAAGGGGCTTCATCAGGCAACACTCTTTCGGCAGGCAAGTCCGCCATTTTTTGTTCAAGGAGTCTTCCTCTGTTGCGTCTGCAAACAACACAATCTGATATGACCTTTCTGATATGAGTTTGCATTTATAATCCAAAACTTCCGCATTAAACTGGAAAACATGTAATTTCTTCCAGTATGACCTATTTGCTGATGAATATGGCGCAGAATTAGTGTTGATACATACAGGTCTTTTGACAGAATAGTAGGACGCTTGGATTCCACTGGCAGTGAGGCTTTGCTTAACCGGCCACCCACTCTGAGAATCTCACCATCCATTACTGGGTCCAATCTATACAGTGAAATGTCCTTGGATATGGATTTCACACCACTCTGCAGCAAGGTTATTTCATCCTTAAACCGTTGATGTTGTACATACCGGATGATTGACAACTCTGCCCTGGTCACATCTTGAGGTGTCAGACTCTGTCCTTTGAGCGTAGCCTTAAAGCTCTGCATTTGGCTTACCACCTGTTGATGACAGTCTGCAGTGTCCATACTGAGGTCAGCAGAGGCATAAAGCTCCTTTCTCCTATGTCCCAATAACACAAGAGTATCCTTGATCTTAAGAAGCCAAGCTACAGGTACCTGCAATCTCTTCCCAGATGAAAAGTAATGAATCAAGTGGCCCATAGCATTATCCGTATCTTTAACAACAGCATTCACTGTTCAAGACCCTTTTGATCTCAGGGTCAACGCCAGGAATCTCCTGAATGTCTACATCTAATTTAGGCCACCCATCCTTGGACTTATAAAGGAAATCAGGTCCCATCATCCATCTCCTTCGATTCAGGAGATCTTCTGCCCTCATTCCTCTTGACGCTTCATCTACTGGGTTTTCCTTTGTCCCCACATATCTCCACTGATCAATATCAGTTGCCCCCTGATGACTGCAATTCTGTTGGCCACAAAGGTATAGAATCGCCGGTTTTCATTTGATATATATTTAAGGACTGTTGTACTATCAGTCCAGAAAACTGACTTCTCCAGACTAAGTTGCAACTCCTTCCGTAGCATGCGGACTACTCTAACAGCAAGGACTGCAGCTGTTAGCTCCAGGCGAGGAATCGGGGTCTGCTTCAGTGGAGCAACTCTGGCCTTCCCCATCATAAATGCAACATGCACTTTATTATCCCTTTCCAATCTTAAGTAAGAGACAGCTCCATAACCCACCTCACTGGCATCAGAGAAGTGATGAAGCTGTATAGTGACAGAGTTGCTAAAGTCATTAGGTTTAATGCAACGATCACTTGAACCTTGCCACCTTGTGGAGATCTTCCAACCAGTCAGCCCATTGCTTAGCGAAAACATGGGGAATATCTTCGTCCCATCCTAGGTTTCTTTTACAGAGTTCCTGCAGTAACAACTTAGCCATCATGCTGAACGGAGCAAGGATGCTCCGGCCCAATAAGCCATAAAGGGAACTGACCTAGAAAGCATTCCTCTTCTCGTCCACGGTTGCTCTTGTGCTGAGGCCTTAAATCCAAATTGGTCTGTCTCAACGTACCATTGTAGTCCTAATGTACGTTCAACAGGAAGTTGATCTGTATCCAAATCCAGCTCCCTCATGTCTTTTGCTCTGTGGCCTTCACTGACAGAGTGCAATACTGCACGACTATTGCTGACTCACTTTGAAAGAGTAAATCCTCCATTCTGACAAAGTGCAGTTAAATCCTGGATCATTTTCCTAGCTTCCTCTTCTGAGGCCATTGAACGGAGGGAATCATCAACGTAAAAATTGTCTTTCACTGTACTCACAACCTCTGGAGGGAAATGTTCTGAGTTGTCATCGGCAGTTCTCCTTAAGGCATAATTGGCACAACTTGGCGATGATGCAGCTCCAAATAGATGTACCTTCATGCGGTATTCCTGCGAACACTGTGCAGTGTCACCACCTGGCCACCCGAGGAAGCGGAAAAAGCTAACATGCTTATTTGAGACATGAACCTGGTGAAACATAGATTGGATATCAGCCACTATTGCAATAGGCTCCTGCCTAAATCGGACTAAAACTCCAATGAGGCTGTTGGTGAGATCGGGGCCTTGCAAAAGCTGACTATTGAGTGATGTTCCTTGGTATGAAGCTGCACAATCAAAAACAACTCTTAGCTTGCCCTTCTGAGGATGATACACCCCGTGGTGAGGGATATACCACACTTTCCCATTGTTCTGTGTCAGCTGGTCAAGAGGAACTGGCTCAGCATGTCGCTGTGTTATTTCATTTAGAAACGTGGTATATTCCTCCTTAAAAACACCGTTCCTGTCAAACTTTCTTTTCAGGCTACATAAACGCTGCTCTGCTATATAACGATTATCTGGCAGGGTTACATTTTTCTTTCTGAATGGCAAATCAATGCAGTAATGACCTCCAATTAGTTTTGCTGTGCTACTGACAATATCCATGAACTTAATATCTTTTCTGGACATTTGAATCTGCTCTTCTGATGATTTCTCATTAAAGTCATGCTGATATTGTTTAACAAGCATTTCTTGCAGGTGTTCAACAGAGATGCGATTTGCTGTCACAGCAGAATAGCCACTCTTACCTCTATAGCTTCCACCATGAAGAGGACCATTAATGACCCAGCCAACCCTGGTTCTGACAGCGTATGGACCCTCATCTAGGCTATTTATTACTTCCCACGGCTCCAAAACCTTAGGGGCGTTAGTTCCAATAAGCAGATCTACATTTGCATGAATGTCATAGAGTATTACATCCTTCAAATACGGCCATGGATCAACATCCGCTTGTCGTGGAATATTAAGTGTAGACACAGGTATAGTTCTTTGAGTCAAAACATCAGGAAGCTCTATGAAATCTTCAGCACCCATGCCAGACACTTCAAGACCTGACAAAACATGAGCATTCACAACCTTTCTCTGGCCCATCGTTCTCAACAAAATGCTTGTCTTCTTACCTCGCAAATTTAACCTTTTCGCCATGGTTTCTGTACAGAATGTGCCGGAACTGCCAGGGTCAAGAAAAGCATATGTCTGCATGATCTTATTAGTCAGTTTGCTTCTTTACTGCAACAATAGAGAAGGTAGAATCATCTTCCACACCGGCCCCAATATGGCCACACGTCTGAAAGGTTACGGTTGAATCACTTGAAAGGCTCACAGGATATTTGGCTTGTCCTACAGATGTGCCTTTATCCTGTCTTTCTATATGAAGGACCCAGGGATGTTTCTGATGACATACATGGCAATCCAATCGACTCCCACAGTCCTTGCTTATGTGGCCCACCTTCAGGCAACCAAAACAAATACCCTTGTCCTTAATGAAGTTAATCTTGGCCCGGTGTGCCTTGGCTTTAAACTGTGAGCACTGACCTAGTGTGTGGTTTCTCTGCAGGCAGAAAAGACAGCAATGAGTGGAGGGGGTGCTACGTTCTGCAGGCCGTGCCATAGCCTCTTTCCTCACAGGAGTGACATTCGTAACGTAGCTGCTTCCCTTCCTTCTTTGTCGCAGCTGACTGCTACAGGAAGCCTTGACATTAGGATATTGAGGATCTTGAATTTTTCCAAAAACTGGATCTAAAACAATTTTTACTTGTCTCTCAATAAAATTTACAAGATCAATGAATGTAGCCCTCTGTCTCTGAATGTAGCCCTCTTCTTTCTTGCAGATCACATGCAATATTCCGCCATTTTTCTCTTAGTTTGTAAGGAAGTTTTAAAATGATACTCCGCATGTTAGATGGTAAGTCCAGTTCCCTCATATACATTACTTGTTCTGGTTTGAACATCCTCGGAGAAACCGAGAGAATGATTGTAATCCTTTTACATCTTCACCTTTAACAGGTGTCCAGTTAAATATTTTCTCCATGTAGGCAGATGCAATTTTATGTTCATCTCCAAAGTGCTGAGCAAGAAGACTCTTGGCTCTGTGATAGCCTTGATCTGGAGGTATATGTTGACAACTATGCACAAGATCCCTTGGCTGCTTCCTAGTGTACTGCTCAAGGAAGTGCAAACAGTCGCTAGGATTATTCGTTTTCTTCTCCAATACATTTTCAAAGGCTCTAATGAAGGATTTATGTTGAAGAGGGTCTCCATCAAAAATGTGCAAATTTCTTGGAGGAAGAACAGAAGATATACTTTGCTGAACCAACAGTGCAGTGATTTCGTTTTGTTTTTGCATAATGCCCAACATGTCATTTTGGTTGTTACCGCTTTGAGTTTGCGAATTTAATATATATCCCATTTGATGTCCATTTGCATTCTGTACTTCATGATATGGAGCTTCTGACCTAATCGGCCTTCCATACATTTGCTCAACAAATCCTTGTCTTGGCCTAACAACTGATGCAGGATCAGGTACAGCAAGAACATTTTCATGTGGGACAAAAGCTTTAACAAGAGGATCTAAGCCGATGGATCTTTGAGCTTTGCTCCTCTCCAAATAAGAGTTCATTCCATCAGATCGTCTTGAACCGCACTGTGATGAGTTCATTTCTAAAACCTGAAGCCTTGCAGTTGTAGCTGCCAAATCTGTTTCAAGCGCCAATTGCTACTTTTCCCTACGAAGCCTTTCCTCCTGCACTTCTATGTGATGTTTCCTTTTTAAAGCTTCGGAGCGTTTAAGAAGAGCTGCTCTCTCGGCCTCCGCATTAATGCGCGCCGCAGATGTTGCAGAAACCTTTGATGTGCCAGTGGCGCGTGATTTTACAGAACTTGCTCTTTCACTTAAGACGTTAGAAATACTGTCTTCAGGTTGTATTCCATCATCAACACATCCTGCGTCGATAGGTTCCTTTGGCTGTGAGTATGGATAACCAGCTTTAAACAGCCACTCCTTCACATCTTCAATAAATGCATGACATGATTTCATCTTCTCCTCAAAGATTTTAGTTTTAGTGATGAGTATATTATCTTCTGGTAGAGGCAATTCAATAAATGTTTCATGTATATCGAGTGCTTCTTCACAACACTTAATGAACAAAGCGAGCTGAGTGTTCACCACGACGGCATCTTCATTTAATTCCATTAAGGCACGGATTTTATCCATAAGCTTTTTAGCCTGGTTAGTTTTTGCAGTGCGTTTTTCTTGACAAGTTTGTATGTAAAAGCACATTCCTTTAGAAGTCAATTTAATTGACCGCTTTGATTCCGGCCTCTCCACATCTGTCATTTTCTTGCAAACTTATAGACTAATTGTTGATAATATCAGTGAAAGTTCACAATCGGGAAACAAAGTTAGCAAGATGGCAATCTTCATTGAAACAACTTTGTTTTATACAACAAATCCTCTTTTATCCACACAAGCGTACACAGCACTGGCTGTACCCTTTTATGAATGTAGGCCACCCAGTGCGTTGATAATTCAACAACCGCACAGCCAATTAAAGCAGTCCGAGTTTTAAGTTCACGTAACTCTTCATGAAACCGTTTTCCTATACGGCATTTCTAGCAGTACATACCAACTGGAGATTTGTAAGTCGGGCCAGGCCTTTGTCTCAAATCAGCAGATAATCCACAAATGGTATAAACAATCCATGCTGATTTCCCATCGGGTATCCCAATAATATCCGAAGCGAATTCCAAGGAATGTTCTTCTTCCAATGGGCGGGTTTTTTACTTGTTGTAGTGGCCGTTTGTCAACACACAAGAAATTAAATTTAAATCAAACCTTCAAACGACAACTTCTAGCACCCTGGGCAGGTGATGTACGCAGGAAAGAAATAAAATCAATTCCAGGCTGGTTTCAGGTTTGTGTCTGGTTTATTTGTTCCAACTGAGCAAACAATACAGCATCTCTCACGCTGGTAAAAAACCATGTGCCCATCGCCCAGGTGCTACAGGTCTTCTTCTTCTTCTTCTTCTTTCTTTTAATGGCGGTTGGCAAACAACTTTTAAGTGTGCATTACCGCCACCTTCTGATATGGAGTGTGGATCACAATAGCCTTTCCTCACTACCCTTAAATAAATATATAAATAAATACATACATCCATAATAAAACCAATAAATAACTTCATAAATATTTAATAACACTATTAATATTCATACATTATCATTATTATTAAATACAACTTTCTAAGACAACTCAACTCATATTCTTTTATCTAATGGCATCTACTAAGCCCAGTTTTACTCAAAAACATAAATATCGCTCTATACCCTACATGTCCTGAATTCATTTGTAATAGTTCCTTCATTTCAAATCTAATTTTTTCTTTTCTAAACCAGTTTTTCAGCCTCATCCTTTCCTCCTTATACTTTTGACAATTTATAATAACATGTTCTACTGTTTCATTAATATTACAGACCTCACACATCCCGTTTTCATGTTTCCCTATTAATTTAAGCGTACTATTCAATCCAGTATGCCCAAATCTCATTCTTGAAATAATGTCCTCTTCCCTTTTATTCCTATTATTTTCTCTCATACCTCCTACCCTCTTTTGGATACTGTAATACGTTCTTGCTTTTGTTTCTTTATTCCACTCCTCTTGCCACTTCTTTCTCATTTCTTCTTTGATTATGCTTTTAACTTCCGCCTTACTATAGCTTATTACCATATCTATCTCTGTTCTTTTGGTTGCATTTTTGGCATATTTGTCTGCCATTTCAGTTCCTTCTACTCCTATATGAGCTGGAATCCAGATGAATTTTATTACTACTCCTACTCTATTAACTCTATAAACAGCTTGGGCTATTTCCAACAAAATATCATGTCTTGCTTCGGATTGCATGTTCTTAATACTGGTTAACGCACTACTTGAATCTGACCCTATTAACACTTCCCTTGACCTACTATTTTCAACCCACTCAAGGGCTAAGAGAATAGCCAGCATTTCTCCTGTATACACTGATATTTTATCATTTACTCTCTTATTTAACATAACATTCACTTCTGGTATAATGAACGCAGCTCCTACTCTATTATCTTCTGTTTTTGATGCACCTGTATATATCTTAATAAACATAGAATAATTCTCCTCTATATATCTACTAACCTGACTCCTATCAATACTATTCTCTTTTTTCCACTCTAAAAGGTGCAAATCTACCTCTAACTCCCCTAATAGCCAAGGTGGAACATTAGATAATGGCACAGTTGGACTTACCGTCATATCTCCTATCCCTATCTCATCGACTGCCACCCTTATTATCCAACCAAAGCTCTTAATCTGTCGTCTTTCCCTTTCTTGACATGGTTGTAACACCTTCTGAGTCGGGTGACTTTCCTTATGCCCTTTTAAATTTGCCCAGTACGTTAATGCTATCTGATTTCTTCTAATCTCTAATGGCATCTCATTCATTTCTACTTGTAATGCCGCTACTGGGGTTGTTTTAAAAGCACCACAACAGAGTCTCAACGCCTGACTTTGAATAACATCCAACTTTTTCAGTAAAGTTTTTGAAGCAGACCGGTAAACTGTACATCCATAATCTATAACTGCCCTAATTAATCCAATATAAACTACTTTCAATGAAGTCCTATTTGCTCCCCACTCTCTACCTCTCAGACATCTTACTACATTCAATATTCTTTTACATTTTTCAACAACTTTCTCAATATGTATTTTCCAGATAAGTTTTTGTCAAACCATATCCCGAGATATTTAAAACATTCCACTCTCTCTAGATTTTTATCATAAAGTTTAAGTTGAAACTGTTCTTGATTTTTCCTTTGAGAAAAACAGATTACTTTGGTCTTTGCCACTGAAAACCTAAAACCCCATTCCATTCCCCAACTCTCTACCTTCCCAATTGCCTCTTGCATCTTCCTCACTATATAATCTATATTTCTTCCCTTTTTCCACATAACACCGTCATCTGCGAATAAAGCAACCCTTATAGATCTATCAACTCTACTAAACACTTCATTTATCATAATTGAAAACAAAACTGGACTAACTATACTCCCTTGAGGAGTTCCATTTTCCACTAAATACTTTGTACTCAATTCTGTCCCTACTCTTACTGCGATCCACCTATCAGTTAAAAAAATTTTAATCCAACTATACATTCTCCCTTTTATTCCCAATTGATAACTCTTAATCAAAAGTCCTTGTTTCCACAACATATCGTACGCCTTCTCAACATCAAAAAATACAGATAATATACTTTCTTTATTAATTTGAGCTTTTCTAATTTCACTCTCTAAACATATAGCCGGATCTATTGTGCTTCGTCCCTTTCTAAACCCACTCTGGTAATCCTTTATCAATTCCTTTGTCTCCAAATAATACTTTAATCTTTCATTTATCATTTTTTCCATAATTTTCCCTACATGTGAAGTTAAAGCAATCGGTCTATAACTTTCTGCCAAACTCGGATCCTTACCTGGTTTACATATAGGTACGATAATTGATTCTTTCCACTGTTTTGGCAAACATCCTACTTCCCATACCTTATTATATAACTTTAATAACACTTCTTTACTCTCATCATTTAAATTTTTAATCATACAATAACTTATTTGATCAATCCCTGGCGTTGTTCTTCCCGATTTTCTTAAGACATTATTCAACTCACCCATTGTAAACATCACATTTATGGTACTTTCATTTTCCCCACCATCCTGTATTACTTCAACACTATCTCTTATTGTTTTCTCCCTCTGCGTCTTTTCCTCATTACTCAAATTACTATTGCTATGTATTCTAACAAATGTCCTTGCCAGCAACTCTGCTTTCCCTTTGTTCTCTATTATTATTTTCTCACTTTCTTTCATTATAGGATATCCATACTCTCTTTTATTTCCTGACATTCTTTTAATCATACCCCATACTCTATCTAGTGGTGTACTTCTTCCTAGAGATTCACAATACCTCCCCCAAAAGTTTTTCTTAACTCTCTTTATTGTCTTCCTTACTACAGCCTGCTTCCTCTTATAATCAATTAAATTCTGAAAGTTATGTGTTCTTTTCAGGATTTTAAATGCTTTATTTCTCTCTTTAATTACCTTTGTGCATTCTTGTGTCCACCACGGAACAATTTTCTTTCTAATACTGCCTCCTCTTTTTGGTATCGACTCTTTTGCTGCACCTAAAATAATACTACTTATTTTTTCATTAAGATCTTCAACTCCCTGATTTATACAAACCTCCTTTAATTTTTCTTTGGACAATATTCTAAAATTGTTCCAATCTGCTTCCTCAAATTTCCCCCTACTTACTCTTTCTTTCTTTTGCATATCCCTTTCTATTCCAATTTCTATATATATAGGATAATGATCACTCCCTATAGTACTTTCCTTTTTCACTTCCCAACTACTTATCCCTCCCAAAGACTGGGACACCAACGTAAGATCTATTGCAGTCTCTATACCCTTACTTAAATTTATTCTTGTACCAGACCCATCATTTAGACATACTAATTCCTTTTCATCCAATATTTCTTCTAAAATTTCTCCATTCAAATCTTCTTTTTCACCCCACACCTTACTATGTGCATTAAAATCCCCGCACCAAATAATTTTTCCTCTCCACTCCTCCAGTATTGACTCTAGTTGCACTCTCTCTAGTTTCTTACATGGGTTATAAAAGTTAATCACTTTGATACTTTCTTTCTTATTCCATATTTCAACAACTATTACCTCTAATTCTTGTATTGTTTTTAACCTCCTATATACTATACCCTCTTTAATAAATATTGCACATTCCCCTCCAATTCCATTTCTTCTATCTTCACGTATGGTATTATATCCCTTAATAATGAAATCCAGATTAGTTTTGAGCCATGTTTCCTGAATGCAAATGATATCTGGTTTCTTTCCTAGTTTATCAATATATCCCTTAAACTCATATCCATTTGCTAACAAACTTCTAGCATTCCATTGAATTACCAACATTAAGTTATGCTTTGAGAAGCTGTATCTCCGTTCCCTTCTCCATGGTTAAGATCAGCATGTATCTTTTCCCATGACAAATCTCTCATGTTTAGGAATTTTGCTGCTGCCTTAACTATGATTTTTATCTTCTCTGTTTTTGTTTTTGCTTGTTCTGAACAATTTATGACATATGCTACAAAAAGCACTATCCTATCCATTGACATTCCTGTATTTTCCTGTTTTGACCCCGTTCCTTCTTTATTCGTACCAATGTCTTCTTTTTCTCTTTCATTATTATATATTTTCACAGCCTCTGCATATGTTACTTTCTGATTTGATTTTACTTTTTGAACCTCAACTGCCTTTTTTCGGATTTCACAGCCCCCATATGCTGCTGTGTGGTTCCCTCCACAATTACAACACTTTATTGTAACATTACTCCCACACTCTCCATATGCATGTTCTCCTCCACATCTACCACATCTCTGTTTCCCTTTACATACATTTGCAGTATGTCCATACCGCTGACATTTATAACATCTTAATGGAGGAGGTACATATTCTCTGACGTTAAAGCTCATGTATCCTACCATCACTTTCATAGGAAGTACATCATCTTTAAACTGTAGCAGTACAGACTCACTATCTGTTTTTTCTCCATTTCTGAAAGCCTGCATTCGAGTGATTTCTGTGATCATTCCTCCTTTAATCACTTTCCTTAGTTCTTCCAGATTCTCTTCTACAGGAATTCCTGTTATCACTCCCTTAGTTCCTCTCTTCTCACCAATTATTTTTTTCTCCACTATTTCTTTCTTACATACTGATTGCAGTTTCATAGTTTTATTTTTCTGCTCAATATTTTTGCATTTCACCAATAGGCTCCCATCACGCAACACTTTCGCCATTTCTATTTCCCCAATCGCTTTCTTCAATCCATTTGTAAGAGTGATCGGGCTAACTGATGTAATTTCATTCCCCTCTTTAAATTTAAGAATAATCTTAAACTCTTCCATCATTATCTTTTTCCTTACTTCTCGAATTTCTTCATCCTCTTCTAATGTTCTCTTCTTTGTCATCTGACTATTTCTATTTTCTTTTTTCCCTCCTCCTTTCCTACTAGTACTCTTTTCCCAACCCATCTGCATATCTTCATCCTCTGAACATCCACTATAGTTTGCCATTCTGATCCAGTCACAAATCAGATTATGCCATGAACCCGCACACAAAACAAACAAAATAAACCTACAACAACTAAGTAAGAAACAAAACAAAAACTTTCCTATCCAGCAATGTCTCTTCTCCCGGTTGACACACTCATGCTACAGGTCACCTCCTACTTCCTACCTATATTTACCCTCACCTGTGCCCACTACTGCCCTCAGGTGTCTAAATCAAACATTGCAATTATTAAACTAACCAAAAATAAAGACTAAACATATAAATAAAAACAATTAACTAAACAAACAAAGGAACATTACCAATATATATATATATATATATATATATATATATATATATTACTAATGTAAACAAAATCATAATAATAAACAATTTAATTAACAAATTATCACTACTGAAAGCAAACTAATGTAGCTCCAACATATACACTTCTGAATTCTTGACATTCATATATAAATATAAAATTGTGAAATGTATGATTGCATGATTGAATTTTATACTAACAGTACTAATAGTAATTTGTTTTTATTAACATGTTTAGTTTTTATAAAATTACTGTGCAGATTTTTTCAAGAATTACTTTTTGCTGCTAATTTATACACTCATTAAGTTTAATAAAAATACATAATACATTTATGTAATATTTAAAGGTGTTAACTGTAATCTTACACTGCAAAATGATAACTTACAAAGGATTAAATTCATCACAATTATGGATATTTGCCGCGGGGCGAGGGCTTCGATAACCTCTCTCTTTTTTGACCATACATGTGTTTGCATCCCTGCTTTTTATAGTGTGCCTATGAAATTGAAACTCTTTTTGAAGATCCTCGATAAATGTACAAGCACGCTTCTTTGACATCTTTGCTCCTGAGTCAAGCTTATCCGTGCTCTCGTCTTGTATACACTGAACTGTGACGACAGATTCCGCCTTCACTAAATGATGTTTTATTAACAAAGTGTGAACTGCAATGATTGAGGGAATTGTGATTGGATGGAATTGTCCTTCTGCCTTCTCTTATTGGATGGATTTTTTTCCTCTAAAATACTATACTACTAGTTTTATTAGGCTATTCTGTATGAGGAGAAGCTACTCACGCTATAACAAAAAGCGGGGGGGGGGGCTTGTGAATACTGCTTATTAGGCTATTATTATTATTATATCATAGGGTTAGGGTCCTTTAAACTATACCATGTTGTCCCTTTAATTTCTTATCTTTCTTTTTTGTTTGTTTATGAATGTATGAAAGGTTTGTTAGATAGCATTTTTGAACGATTCCGTAGCTAACGATCTCGAGTACCCAAAAGCGTCTGTTTTTCTGTTGATGTTTTTGTGTAATGAAAGCAGCAGGTCATCCATTTTCGCTACTCGGTCTTTGTCTTTGAACTTCGAATAAACAGCGGTGAAGCATTAGTTGGTGTGTGGACGCTAAAGTTATCGTTATGGTTTTCATCCTTGGGCCATTATTCCACCAAATGTTGATTTGTGAACTCTTCCTAAGTTAAAACATTTGTATTGTGTTGTTTAAAGATAAATATAAACTTGTTGTCTTTGCATTATTTTTTTTTGCAATAAATGCTCTAAATGACAATGCAATAGTTTTATTTGAAACAAATGCTGCCCTCCAGTGGCGCTCGCGAGACCTGCGCCTGCGTGACGTCATCAGCGCGCGCCGCGGGCACGAGGAGGAGCGCATGTGTGTGTGAGTTGACGCGTGTGTGAGGAGATCAGACACACAGAAATGGCACCGATACAAGCAGCAGAAATCATCTTCGCACAGAAGCTCGCGTCCAACGAGAAGCCGGAGAGGAGCAAAGCCTTGCTGAAGCTGAGGAAATACATCCGTGTGCGCTCGGGGAGAGCCCAGGGTAAACACTCACTCTTTATATCACACACACACACACACTCTTACATCAGACACTCTTATACTACACTCATTATACACGCACACTCTTACATCAGACTCATTATATACACACTCTTATACTACACTCTTATACACACACACTCTTACATCAGACTCATTATATACACACTCTTATACTACACTCTTATACACACACACACACACACACACACACACTCTTACATCAGACACTCTTATACTACAATCATTATAACGTTACACGCACACTCTTACATCAGACTCATTATATACACACTCTTATACTACACTCTTATACACACACACTCTTACATCAGACTCATTATATACACACACTTTTAAACACGCACACTCTTACATCAGACTCATTATATACACACACTTTTAAACACGCACACTCTTACATCAGACTCATTATATACACACACTCTTTATATCACACACACACACACACACTCTCTTACATCAGACTCATTATATTCACACACTCTTATACACGTGTCTATACCATGGGTCTATAGGACGTTTCCTGGCAGATGTCAAATAGACGTTCAGAAGATGTCTTTAACCCTTAAGGGAATGAGGGGTTTTCTGGGTCCTGGAGGTGTTCTGACATGCTCTGACATTTGTGCTTTTTTCAGTTATTTATAAACATGTTAATGGCAAAGGTGTAAATTCACTCTATATAGCACAAACGCTACCGTAATATGTGAGCAACATGTATGTACATGTTTGTATTTTTAAGAAAATAATGTTTATGCATGGTTTATGAAGAAACAAAAAACAAATGTCACTGAAATAAGGTCATAAAACCCATAGTGATTATTTCTTCACAAGACTTTTGAAAATTGTATCACGTAGCCTAGAATATTTGCTCCAAAACTATGTGAAAATCATCCTGGATACTCATTTAGATAAGACAATATATTGATTTAAAATTTGTATGACGTGTTTTGTGTGAGAAAGCTTTATGCGAGGAGGCGTGGATCTCTCATTAATATGAATGCATTTTACACCTGAGAAAGACAAAGACCCTCCCCTAATACCCCTATCAGGTGCTATCAGGCCCAATCATCATGAGGAGCCTTGCACAAAGAATGAGGAGAAATTAAAAAAGAATGGCTTTTAGATTGTCTGGATTTATTTACAACACAACATAATCCAAAGATACACAACAAAGCACATTAGTAAACACACTGATCTAAAGACAGAGACTTAAACAGTCACACACCTTTGTGCCATTCCTGAAACATAGTAGCCTACATACCTGTCATGTCCAAGGTGTTTGACTTTTCATTTTACTATGTTCATGTACAGAGACTCATGTGAATGTTGAAGCCACCAGGACTCATCCAGTGGCATCTGGTCCCTTTCTAAAAAATAAATAAACACCTGTAAACATGTTGATATCGAGACAAACTATAGGGCTGCACGATTCTGGGAATACATTTTAGATTTTTCACTCACACACACACACACACACACACACACACACACACACACACACACACACACACTGCCATTCAAAAGTTTGGGGTCGGTATGATTTTTAATGTTTTTAAAAGAAGTCTCTTCTGCTCACAAAGGCTGCATTTATTTGATTAAAAATACAAAACAAACCCAGTAATATTGTGAAATAATATTTCATTGTAAATCATGTGTTTTCTATGTGAATATATAGTAAAGTGTAATTTATTCCTGTGATCAAAGCTGAATTTTCAGCATCATTACTCCAGTCTTCAGTGTCACATGATCCTTCAGAAATCACTATAATATGATGATTTGATGCTCGAGAAACATTTTTCATTATCATCAATGTTGAAAACAGTTATTTACATTTTTATTTCAGGATTCTTTGATGAATAGAAAGTTCAAAAGAACAGCATTTATCTGAAAAATAATCTTTTGTAACATTAAACACTACCGTTCAAAACTTTGGGGTCAGTAAGAATTTTTATTTAATTTTTTGGGGGAAATAAATAAAATGGATCAATACTTTTATTCATCAAGGAGGAATTAAATTGATCAAAAGTGACAGTAAACATTTATAATGTTATAAAAGATTCTATTTCAAATAAATGCTTTTGTTTTTAACTTTATGTTCATCAAAGAATTCTAAAAAAAGGTACACAACTGTTTTCAACACTGATAATAATCATAAATGTTTCTTGAGCATCAAATCATCATATTATAGTGATTTCTGAAGGATCATGTGACACTGAAGACTGGAGTAATGATGCTGAAAATTCAGCTTTGATCACAGGAATAAATTACACTTTACTATATATTCACATAGAAAACAGCTGATTTACAATGAAATAATATTTCACAATATTACTGGGTTTTTGTATTTTTATTCAAATAAATACAGCATTGGTGAGCAGAAGAGACTTCTTTAAAAAACATTAAAGATCTTACCTACCCCAAACTTTTGAACGGCAGTGTGTATATGTATATGTATTTTGTAAATATAGCCTATATACGAACACCTAGTTTGTTGTGCCTTGTATATGGGCATGTGTAGGGCTGCATAAAATAATAACAATAGCCTAGATAGCAGGCAGCCTATAAATCGTTAAAAATGAACACTTCACTAACACTACTCTAGACAAACATATATTGTTTGTCATATGTTACTTCAAATATTTCCATTCGTTATGAAATGAGATGAGTTTGGCGTGAAGCCTAATGTGTGGCGTGTTTTGCTTTTCAAACACACAGCGTGACTCAGACCCAAACTCAGCGCGTGCAGCGATCGAGCCGCTCCAAACTATGAAACATTATTGTTATATTATACATCTACGTTTGAGCAGATATCCACAAACACAGTATTTAACAGTAAACACAGGTCTAAACATTAAAATACTCACCATATTAGAATTAGGCTTGGGCGGTATCCAAATTTTGATACCGTCAAACCTCCTCCCTATTTTACCGGGGTATACGGTATTACCGTGACTAATTAAAAATTATGACATAAGGCTCAGACAGCGTCACCAAACTGTTGGCTTGTGCCTACACCGTTCAGAAACTGAATACCAGATCGGGCATAAAAAAAATAAAAAAAATCAAGGCCAACCCGTGCACGTTGTGTCTGATCCCGGCTGACGGCATTAAATGTAATATGAGCCGGAGCCCTATTTAGACTCGACTATTTTTAATACGTGGGCCGTTATAATATGGTGGCGCCAAATAATTGTTTAACCCAGGTGCTGAGGGGGTGTAGATATAAATACCATTTATAAATGAGCAAAAATGGGACACTTAATAATATTTAATTATTTTAATTGACAATTGTATTCATTTTATTAATTAATTTAAATTAAATTAACAAGCAAGAAGTGCATTTGTATATCCGGTGACACGCGTCCATTGATTTTTATTAATACAACTTTTCTGTCAGTGCTGCAAAGATTAGGTTGACGATCGCCATCTCCTAGTGGACGCGCATATATAGAGAGAAATGCAAATCATGGATTACATAATCAGAAGGTATAGGCTAGCCTTTTTCTTTTCGTTTTGATTTGTTTCGTTTAAAGAAATTGTCGATTGATATCTCCGTAATGAACGCGCCTATAGAGAGAAATGCACATCATGGATTAATCAGAGAGTATGCTGCCTATATTTCTTTTCCTTTTGAATTGTTTCGTTTAAAGAAATTGACGAATCGCCATCTCCATAGTGAAGGATAGAGAGAAATGCACATCATGGATTAAATAATCAGAGAGTAGGCTTGCCTATTTCTTTTCATTTTTAATAGTTTCGTTTAATGAATTTGATGATCGCCATTTCCGTATGAACGCGCATAGAGAGAAATGCACATCATGGATTAAATAATCAGTGGCCTATTTCTTTTCGTTTTGAATTGTTTCGTTTAATGAAATTTAGATCTGCTTTATTTAGATATAGGCCTTTCTGTCATGTCTGTGAGACATACACTGAGTTTCGGTTAATTTATGATGAGATTTAAATGCAAGTGACCGCGGCGCGCCAGCGCACGATCATGTCATGATTATGTTGTCTGCTATATTTGATTCTTATTTATTATTGGTTGATAAAAAAAATTCTTAAAATTAAGATACAATTTATACAAAACGAAATTCACTTTAAAGAAAGGCCTTTTACAAAATGAAACTTAATTAAGTGGTCAATGTCTGACTCCCGATGCATCCCATCTTACTCGTGCTGTTCAGTTTTCATTATCAACGTAAAAAAAAATAACATTATAATATTTTAACAAATATAAAGTAATGCGCTTATTTAATGAACTCGGGGCAAAATGCATCCTCGCAGCAGTGAGTGGGTGGTTGTTTCGGAGATGCGACATTAGGTTAGAGGTGTTTCCATCTCTCGCGGTCACCTTTTTTATTGCAACATTTACATATTGCCTCGTCAGTAATTACCGCCTCTCCTTTCTCTCTCTCTCTCTCTCTCTCTTTCTCTCTCTCTCTCTCTCTCTCTCTTTCTCTCTCTCTCTCTCTCTCTCTCTTTCTCTCTCTCTTTCTCTCTCTCTCTCTCTCTCTCTCTCTTTCTTTCTCTCTCTCTCTCTCTCTTTCTCTCTCTCTTTCTCTCTCTCTCTCTCTCTCTCTCTCTCTCTCTCTTTCTCCTCCACACTGTCACTTGATGACAACTACATAAGCATTTTAAGGCATTGAATAAATGATATTTATATATTATATATAAGTGCCGGTAATGATGGTATTGAAACTGATACCGTTGCTATTTTAAGACCCCGCAGTATACGATATTACCGTGATCCCGCCCAACCCTAATTAGAATAAACACTCATACTAGCATAGGCCTACTTGTATCTCATTTCATAACATTTTAGGCTGGCACCAGTTGGAGTTTAGTAATGTAAAGTTTATGCAACAATAAAACACTTACTATTATGTCTCTTACCTTAAAAAATGTTCTCATAAGCAAAACGTCTTCTTCTGAGGTAAATCCAAGGTAAATCCACAGCACAAACAGTCTTCCAAACTGATGAAAAGTAGAGAAATACTGGAGTCGTTGATTCTTTGTTTCGAGCTAATGAGGGCGTTAACAGCTCTGCGTTCCTTCACGTGGATCATTTGCATGAGAACAGCTCGCGCTTGTGGGGGTGTGGTCAAATTAAAGTTAATGAGCTCGGACTTGAGAAACTGTACATGTTGTTGCTTTCATACGGATTTCTTAAACCGAGAATATTTGTTTTTGATATGATTTACTTCAGTTAAAAAAGGAGACTTCAAGCTTTGTAAAGACATAACTCTCATGTGTGGGTGGCAAGTATTCGCTGAGTTACAGATCATTTTCTGTCGCGTTTCAGAATGAACTTCACATTGAGAGAGAATACAGAACGTGCATCATGTTTTTTTACTTTATTTTACGAAAAACACAACATTTTGTTTTTATTATTAGTGGACACAAAAGAAAGAAGACATTTAACAGTATTTGAAGATGTATAACACTTTCCTGTATGACAAAAATCGACGGAGTTGTTTGAGTTTCTTTTGCACTGATAAGAATAAAAGCGAGACTATCGCACCGGCGCGATAGCCGACCTCAGAGGGTTAAAGATGTAATGATTTAGAATGCATGTTAAACTGACATCTTCTAAACGTCTATTTGATATCTGACAGAAAACGTCCTATAGACGTATTGCAGATGAGCAAACACTCTTAAAAATACGTCTTCCAGATGTAAACATCACATCAAATAGACTTGTGCTATCTGGGTTATATCACTCATTATACACACACATTGTTATATCACACTCATTATACACACACACACACTTATATCACACTCATACACACTTATATCACACTCATACACACTCTTATATCACACTCATTATACACACTCACTTATATCACTCATACACACTCTTATATCACACTCATTATACACACACTCTTATATCACACTCATTATACACACACTCTTATATCACACTCATTATACACACTCACTCATACACACTCTTATATCACACTCATTATACACACACTCTTATATCACACTCATACACACTTATATCACACTCATACACACTCTTATATCACACTCATTATACAGACTCACTTATATCACACTCATACACACTCTTATATCACACTCTTATACCACACTCATACACACTTATCACACTCATACACACTCTTATATCACACTCATTATACACACACTCTTATATCACACTCATACACACTCTTATATCACACTCATACACACTCTTATATCACTCATACACACTCTTATATCACACTCATTATACACACACTCTTATATCACACTCATTATACACACACTCTTATATCACACTCATTATACACACACTCTTATATCACACTCATACACATTCTTATATCACACTCATACACATTCTTATATCACACTCATTATACACACACTTATATCACACTCATTATACACACACTCTTATATCACACTCATACACATTCTTATATCACACTCATTATACACACACTTATATCACACTCATTATACACACACACTTATATCACACTCATTATACAGACTCACTTATATCACACTCATTATACACACACTCTTATATCACACTCATACACATTCTTATATCACACTCATTATACACACACTTATATCACACTCATTATACACACACACTTATATCACACTCATTATACAGACTCACTTATATCACACTCATTATACACACTCTTATATCACACTCATTATACAGACACTCTTATATCACACTCATTATACACACTCTTATATCACACTCATTATACACACACTCTTATATCACACTCATTATACACACACTCTTATATCACACTCATACACATTCTTACATCACACTCATTATACACACACTTATATCACACTCATTATACACACACACTTATATCACACTCATACACACTCTTATATCACACTCATTATACACACTCACTTATATCACACTCATTATACACACACTTACATCACACTCATTATACACACACACTTATATCACACTCATACACACTCTTACATCACACTCATTATACACACACACTCTTACATCAGACTCATTATACACACACACTCTTACATCAGACTCATTATACACACACACTCTTACATCAGACTCATTATACACACACACTCTTACATCAGACTCATTATACACACACACTCTTACATCAGACTCATTATACACACACACTCTTACATCAGACTCATTATACACACACACTCTTACATCAGACTCATTATACACACACTCTTACATCAGACTCATTATACACACACACTCTTACATCAGACTCATTATACACACACACTCTTACATCAGACTCATTATAAACACACACTTATATTATAAACACACTCTTATATCACACTTATTATACACACACACTTATATCACACTCATTATACACACACACTTATATCACACTCATTATACACACACACACTTATATCACACACACACTTATATCACACTCATTATACACACACACTTATATCACGCTCATTATACACACACACTTATATCACACTCAGTATACACACACACTTATATCACACTCAGTATACACACACACTTATATCACACTCAGTATACACACACTTATATCACACTCATTATACACACACACTTATATCACACTCATTATACACACACTTATATCACACTCATTATACACACACACACTTATATCACACACACACTTATATCACACTCATTATACACACACACTTATATCACACTCATTATGCACACACACACTTATATCACACTCATTATACACACACACTTATATCACACACACACACTTATATCACACTCATTATGCACACACACACTTATATCACACACACACACTTATATCACACTCATTATACACACACACTTATATCACACTCAGTATACACACACACTTATATCACACTCATTATACACACACACTTATATCACACTCAGTATACACACGCACACTCTCTTACATCAGACTTATTATACACACTCTTACACTACACTCATACACACACATTAACCTCTTATATCAGACACACGCGGCAGTAGATGTGTTCTCTGCACTTCAGGGAGTGTGTGTTCAGTGATAATGACAGTGATCTGTTCGTGTGTGTGTGTGTGTGTGTGAGAGAGTGACAGTGATCTGGTCTGTTGTGTGTGTGTGTTCAGTGATAGTTATCTGTCTGGTGTGTGTGTGAGATAGTGACAGTGATCTTGTCTGGTGTTTGTTCAGTGATAGTGATCTGTCTGTGTGTGTGTGTGTTCAGTTATAGTGATCTGTCTGGTGTGTGTGTGTTCAGTGATAGTGTTCTGGTCTGGTGTGTGTGTGTGTGTTTAGTGATAGTGATCTGTCTGGTGTGTGTGTGTTCAGTTATAGTGATCTGGTCTGGTGTGTGTGTTCAGTGATAGTGATCTGTCTGGTGTGTGTGTGTGTGTGTGTGTTCAGTGATAGTGATCTGTCTGGTGTGTGTGTGTTTGTGTGTTCAGTTATAGTGATCTGTCTGGTGTGTGTGTGTGTGTGTGTGTGTGTGTTCAGTGATAGTGATCTGTCTGGTGTGTGTGTGTTTGTGTGTTCAGTTATAGTGATCTGTCTGGTGTGTGTGTGTGTGTGTGTGTGTGATCTGTCTGGTGTGTGTGTGTTTGTGTGTTCAGTTATAGTGATCTGTCTGGTGTGTGTGTGTGTGTGTGTGTGTGTGTGTGTGTGTGTGTGTGTGTGTGTGTGTGTTCAGTGATAGTGATCTGTCTGGTGTGTGTGTGTTCAGTTATAGTGATCTGTCTGGTGTGTGTGTGTTCAGTGATAGTGATCTGGTCTGGTGTGTGTGTGTGTGTTCAGTGATAGTGATCTGTCTGGTGTGTGTGTGTTCAGTTATAGTGATCTGGTCTGGTGTGTGTGTGTTCAGTGATAGTGATCTGTCTGGTGTGTGTGTGTGTGTGTGTGTTCAGTGATAGTGATCTGTCTGGTGTGTGTGTGTGTGTGTTCAGTTATAGTGATCTGTCTGGTGTGTGTGTGTGTGTGTGTGTTCAGTTATAGTGATCTGGTCTGGTGTGTGTGTTCAGTGATAGTGATCTGGTCTGGTGTGTGTGTGTTCAGTGATAGTGATCTGTCTGGTGTGTGTGTGTTCAGTGATAGTGATCTGTCTGGTGTGTGTGTGTTCAGTTATAGTGATCTGTCTGGTGTGTGTGAGAGTGACAGTGAACTTGTGTGTGTGTGTGTTCAGTGATAGTGATCTGTTTTTTGTGTGTGTGTTCAGTGATAGTGATCTGGTGTGTGTGTGTTCAGTGATAGTGATCTGTCTGGTGTGTGTGTGTGTGTGTGTGTTCAGTGATAGTGATCTGTCTGGTGTGTGTGTGTGTGTGTTCAGTGATAGTGATCTGTCTGGTGTGTGTTCAGTGATAGTGATCTGTCTGGTGTGTGTGTGTGTGTGTGTGTGTGTGTGTGTGTTCAGTGATAGTGATCTGTCTGGTGTGTGTGTGTGTTCAGTGATAGTGATCTGTCTGGTGTGTGTGTTCAGTGATAGTGATCTGTCTGGTGTGTGTGTGTGTGTGTGTGTGTGTGTGTTCAGTGATAGTGATCTGTCTGGTGTGTGTGTGTTCAGTGATAGTGATCTGTCTGGTGTGTGTGTGTTCAGTGATAGTGATCTGTCTGGTGTTGTGTGTTCAGTGATAGTGATCTGTCTGGTGTGTTCAGTGATAGTGATCTGTCTGGTGTGTGTGTTCAGTTATAGTGATATGGTGTGTGTGTGTGTGTGTGTGTTCAGTGATAGTGATCTGGTCTGGTGTGTGTGTGTTCAGTGATAGTGATCTGGTCTGGTGTGTGTGTGTGTTCAGTGATAGTGATCTGGTCTGGTTTGTGTGTGTTCAGTGATATTGATCTGTCTGGTGTGTGTGTTCAGTTATAGTGATCTGTCTGGTGTGTGAGAGTGACAGTGATCTGGTGTGTGTGTGTGTGTGTGTTCAGTGATAGTGATCTGTCTGGTGTGTGTGTTCAGTGATAGTGATCTGTCTGGTGTGTGTGTTCAGTGATAGTGATCTGTCTGGTGTGTGTGTTCAGTGATAGTGATCTGTCTGGTGTGTGTGTGTGTTCAGTGATAGTGATCTGTCTGGTGTGTGTGTGTGTGTGTTCAGTGATAGTGATCTGTCTGGTTTGTGTGTGTGTGTTCAGTGATAGTGATCTGTCTGGTGTGTGTGTGTTCAGTGATAGTGATCTGTCTGGTGTGTGTGTGTGTTCAGTGATAGTGATCTGTCTGGTGTGTGTTCAGTGATAGTGATCTGTCTGGTGTTTGTGTGTGTTCAGTGATAGTGATCTGTCTGGTGTGTGTGTGTGTGTTCAGTGATAGTGATCTGTCTGGTGTGTGTGTGTGTTCAGTGATAGTGATCTGGTCTGTTGTGTGTGTGTCCAGTGATAGTGATCTGGTCTGGTGTGTGTGTGTTCAGTGATAGTGATCTGGTCTGGTGTGTGTGTGTTCAGTGATCTGTCTGGTTTGTGTTCAGTGATAGTGATCTGTCTGGTGTGTGTGTTCAGTGATAGTGATCTGTCTGGTGTGTGTGTGTTCAGTTATAGTGATCTGTCTGGTGTGTGAGAGTGACAGTGATCTGGTGTGTGTGTGTGTGTGTGTGTTCAGTGATAGTGATCTGTCTGGTGTGTGTGTGTTCAGTGATAGTGATCTGTCTGGTGTGTGTGTTCAGTGATAGTGATCTGTCTGGTGTGTGTGTTCAGTGATAGTGATCTGTCTGGTGTGTGTGTTCAGTGATAGTGATCTGTCTGGTGTGTGTGTTCAGTGATAGTGATCTGTCTGGTGTGTGTGTGTGTGTGTGTGTGTTCAGTGATAGTGATCTGTCTGGTGTGTGTGTGTGTGTTCAGTGATAGTGATCTGTCTGGTGTGTGTGTGTGTGTGTGTGTGTGTGTGTGTTCAGTGATAGTGATCTGTCTGGTGTGTGTGTGTGTGTGTTCAGTGATAGTGATCTGTCTGGTGTGTGTGTGTGTGTGTGTGTGTGTGTGTTCAGTGATAGTGATCTGTCTGGTGTGTGTGTGTGTGTGTGTGTTCAGTGTTAGTGATCTGTCTGGTGTGTGTGTGTGTGTGTTCAGTGATAGTGATCTGTCTGGTGTGTGTGTGTGTTCAGTGATAGTGATCTGTCTGGTGTGTGTGTTCAGTGATAGTGATCTGTCTGGTGTGTGTGTGTGTGTGTGTGTGTTCAGTGATAGTGATCTGTCTGGTGTGTGTGTGTGTGTGATCAGTGATAGTGATCTGTCTGGTGTGTGTGTGTGTGTGTGTTCAGTGATAGTGATCTGTCTGGTGTGTGTGTGTGATAGTGATCTGTGTGTGTGTGTGTGTGTGTGTGTGTGTGTGTTCAGTGATAGTGATCTGTCGTGTGTGTGTGTGTTTTCAGTGATAGTGATCTGTCTGGTGTGTGTGTGTTTTCAGTGATAGTGATCTGTCTGGTGTGTGTGTGTGTGTGTGATCAGTGATAGTGATCTGTCTGGTGTGTGTGTGTGTATGTGTTCAGTGATAGTGATCTGTCTGGTGTGTGTGTGTGATCAGTGATAGTGATCTGTCTGGTGTGTGTGTGTGTGTGTGTGTGTGTGTGTGTGTTCAGTGATGGTGATCTGTCTGGTGTGTGTGTGTGTGTGTGTTCAGTGATAGTGATCTGTCTGGTGTGTGTGTGTGTGTGTGTGTGTGTGTGTGTGTTCAGTGATGGTGATCTGTCTGGTGTGTGTGTGTGTTCAGTGATAGTGATCTGTTTGGTGTGTGTGTGTTCAGTGATAGTGATCTGTCTGGTGTGTGTGTGTTCAGTGATAGTGATCTGTGTGGTGTGTGTGTTCAGTGATAGTGATCTGTGTGGTGTGTGTATGTGTGTTCAGTGATAGTGATCTGTCTGGTGTGTGTGTGTTCAGTGATAGTGATCTGTGTGGTGTGTGTGTTCAGTTATAGTGATCTGTGTGGTGTGTGTATGTGTGTTCAGTGATAGTGATCTGTCTGTTGTGTGTTTGTGTGTGTTCAGTGATAGTGATCTGTCTGGTGTGTGTGTGTGTTCAGTGATAGTGATCTGTCTGGTGTGTGTGTGTGTGTGTGTTCAGTGATAGTGATCTGTCTGGTGTGTGTGTGTGTGTGTTCAGTGATAGTGATCTTTCTGGTGTGTGTGTTCAGTGATAGTGATCTGTCTGGTGTGTTTCAGGGGGTTTTGGTGAGGATGAGCTGATGAAGATCTGGAAGGGTTTGTTCTACTGTGTGTGGATGCAGGACATGCCACTGCTTCAGGTGAGGATCACACACACACACACACTCATATCCTGTTGTCTGTGTGTTTAGGAGGAGCTGTCCACAAAGATCTCCAGACTCCTGCACAGCTTACACACACACACACACACACACACACTCACACACACACTCATAACCTGTTGTCTGTGTGTTTAGGAGGAACTGTCCACTAAGATCTCCAGACTCCTGCACAGCTTACACACACTCACACACACACTCATAACCTGTTGTCTGTGTGTTTAGGGGGAACTGTCCACTAAGATCTCCAGACTCCTGCACAGCTTACACACACACACACACACACACTCACACACACACTCATAACCTGTTGTCTGTGTGTTTAGGAGGAACTGTCCACTAAGATCTCCAGACTCCTGCACAGCTTCCAGACCCTCGACAGCCGTAAGTCTCAGAAACACACGCGGTCATTCAATTCTCATCACTCATATGGTCATGTGACCCTGATGCTGGTTCAGAACCGGACCTGTCTGCCAGAGACTGGGTTCAGGTGGACTGGTGTAGAGTAACTAATGTAAGATGTGTTCCAGAGACGCCAGTGTGTGTGTGTGTGTGTGTGTGTGTAAGCCTCTCTCCTCGCTCTGCAGAGCTGCTGTTCTTCAAGGCGTTCCTGCAGACCATGAAGAGAGAGTGGACTGGCATCGACCGGCTCCGCATGGACAAGTTCTTCCAGGTCAGACTCGTGTGTGTGTGTGTGTCTCTACCCAGCGCTCAGTGCTCTGTTCACACTGGACCTGTGCCTCACAGTAACCCGTCAGTGTGTGTGAACTCTACATGTGTGTGTTCTGTCCTCTCGTCAGCTGGTCCGCTTCGTGTTCCGGGAAGTGTTCGAGATGCTGAAGAGACGCCAGTGGGAGTCCAGGTACATCACATCTGCTGTATTACACGAGTCTGGGTGAATACATTAAAAGTAGGGCTGTACACTGAATCACATGATGCCAAGAGCGGCACGATTAATCTTCAAAGATGAGATCTTATTCCTCAATGGCAGCGACTCGGGCATTTTTGCTTCATTGAGTTTTTTTCTTATATTTATATCATATGATGTAGTTATATTACAATATCACATGAGCAAGAGTGCCATTTTCCGCACACAATTTCAAATGTTAAATTTATTTTATACAGCAGTTAAATTAACAAGTTAAAATTGTGAGTTACATTTTAGATAAAATATTATCAATATTGTTTTTCCTTTATTTCACCAACGAAAATTCCAAAATGAAACCGTCGCAGAGTCGTAACAGACAGCGTGATTCGTTACTGAACTAATCCGCACTTTGAACGAATCAGTTTGATTAATGATTCAATGACCCGTTCAATAAAGCTGGGCACTTGCGGTGTTCCTGAACGAGTCGTTGAATGCATGATTCACTGAAGACAGAGACTTGACGCCCCCTTCTGGCGGATTTAGTTTTATATTTAAAGTACCTTTTAATTAAAAAGTTAAAATTAGAAATCAGTTCATATTTAAATATTGAATTTTAAAAGATCATAGCATTATTTCTGTAATTGTAAATGCAGTGTTAATATATTAATGCCGCTTCTGTGTAACCTCTGCACTGCCAAGATGGATTTAGTTGATAATGGTTTAATTTGATTGGTAACAGCCCTTTACTGTTATTATCCTAATTGAATTGAATTTGAATGTTAGAAGTTGACAAAATGGGATGCATACATTAAATAAGTTTAGAAAAAAATGCACTTATGTTTTGTAGAAATTCCCCTCGAAATCAATTTAAGGTAACAAATATTGCCCATCAATAAAAAATTCTTAAATTTCTTCTAATTGCTATGAACTGATCACCGCATAGAATATGAATATTAGAGCCCGACCAATGTGGATTTTTGGGGGCCGATGCCAATAAGATAAAAAAAAGCCTGATACCGATATATCGGCCGATATTATTTGTGTACAGTAGCAATATCATTTATGTGTATTATAGTACAGTACCAGTAAAAAGTTTGGACACACTTTCCTTTTGGTGTGTACAAACTTTTGATGGGTACTGTATATTAGGGCTGAACGATTAATTGCATTTGCGATAATATCGCGATATGATAATGCGATTTTGTAACTGCAAAAGCTGCAATTACACTGGTCATGTGACACGCGAGAGAAAAGCAGTCTGCAAATCAAACATCAACTTGGCACGCTACGCATAGGTCTGGCATACAGGAAAGAACAGTTTATATTTTATGTATGTGATATTGTGTTATTTATTCTATCTCCAACAATTCTGGATCGATTCAGATAATTTCAGAATCGAATCTGAGTTTAGTTTTTAAACACACATGCGTGATGACGCTGCGCGTGCTTTAGAACACACACACACACACACACACACACACACACACACGACACCGCTCGAACCTTCCGAAAAATAAGCTTTCATAAAGTTCGGGGTTTAAGCGAATTATAAGGACAGTCGCGGGCTTCATTGCACAGGTTTTGCCGCTTTGATGTTACTCTTGCAGTGCGCGGTCTTGGCCGCCGGAATTTTCCTTACAAATGCTCCACAAAGGCATTATGTCTTTTGGAATGCAGTTGGCTTATATATTAAAATTATGAAAATCACTGAGAAAGCTGCTTTCATTTTAAAATACTTACGCCCGCTTTGTGAAGAGCGCTCGTGTATGCGGCTGTGAGCGACTCATTGGGTAAATGTTTGCATCTCAAAATGCTTTTGACGCGAAATTAATGTAAACACGGTCAGTTATATCTTAAACCAATAGGACAAACTACATTTACAATTTTAAAAGAGATATGTGCATTAGTGTGAATGCAATTTATCGTATAGGGGGAAAATCACTCGAGCTCTCGAATGGAAAACGTTCAGACAGCCTACTTTTAAATACTGAAAGCACTCTTTGTTTATTGCTTGTAATGTTTTTTTTTGTTCCTCTTTATTTACTAGCTTTTATATGTTGAAGCTATATTAGTGTATAGCCCATTTAAAATTCTTAACATGTAATTGGTTTAATATATATATATATTTAATGTATGTATATTTACACATGTAATTAAATACATATTTTAAGTATTATTAAGATTAATTAATAAGAAAAAAATTAGATCGGATCATGAGCTGCCTTAAGATTCCCATCCCTACTGTACAATGATTTATTGCTTGTCTTTGTCGACTAATACAGAAGGTAAAGAACTTAAAGTAATCGCATATTAAATCGCAATCGCAATATTGGTTAAAAAAATCGCAATTAGATTATTTTCCATAATCGTTCAGCCTTACTGTATATAGAACACACAGTATTTAAACAGAATAAATGTATAAACGCTTTGCAATGATCACTCAAATGTTGCGATCAAACACTTGTGTGACAGATGTGTAATGGAGGCAGGGGGAATGATAGAATGATACATTTGAGCTGTAACCAAACTAGTTTGCATTGCATGTTATGTTATGTTATATTATATTCTAAATACTGTTGCATAATCTTCACTAACGACTTTGTCTTTTAATTTAGTCACGTTATATAAAACAACTTGTATCAATAAATATATCAAAAGTGTCACTGACATTATCTTCTATTTTTAGTCTTAATTCCTCTAATCTCTACAAGTGGAGGAATAACTCAGATCTTTTTACTAAGGTAAAATTTATAATATCATAATGAAAACGGTTTTAATTACATAATGTACAGACTTTTATACTATTTTAAATTAGTAGTAAGCAAAATGTACCTACTAAACGTGAAACTAGGCTACTCTTAATGCAAAATGGCCCTATATAAAGTGTTATAATTATATAAATTATTGGAATATTGCTTGATGTTGTAACGTAGCGTTATAGGCAGAATGAGCTTTAACACTGTGTCTACACCGGACGCGGCCGTTACTGCTCGCGTGAGTCGCAACAGCTGTTTACCCGAGACGCGCAAAAGCACCCGTTACAGAGCAGAATGGGCCATCCGTTTCCTGTCGGAGATTTGTCGCTCGCGCCACGCATTTTAATCAATGTTTAATCAATCAATTGCTTGGATTTAATAAATAAGAAGTAAATATAGCAGACAATATAATCAGGACTTCTCAGCTGAGCGCTTGCAATAGTCACAAGCTCACACAATACGTGACAGAGGCTGGCAGCAGAGAAATCAATTCAGTGAATTACACTGCGCAAATCACAAGTAATAGTCTACTACCCACTGGATGAAGAAGGGTTGGCTCTCAACAGAACATATAATATTCATTTTATTTTATTTTTCGTGTTCGCATTTATGAGGAAAAAACGGACGTGACAAGCTCCGCAAGCGGCACTAAAGTGCTTTAAAACTTTCACATAGACCTCGAACAGAAAGCACAGAGCCTTTCATTAAAGTCAATTTCGTTTTGTATTAATTATATCTTAATTTTAATCAATGTTTCATCAACCAAATGCCTGGATTTAATAAATAAGTAAATATAACAGACAATAGATAATCTCGAAACGGAGGCGCCGGCGAGTGAACTGCAACTCGTCTCATAAATGAACCGAAACTCAGTGTATAGTGTATAGACCTGAGAAATATATCTATTGAAATGTCTACTTGTAAACCGAACAAATCAAAACGAAAGACAAACTGCTCTCTGCTTATGTAATCCTTCTGAAATGTACATTTCTCTCTGGCGCGTTCAAAGATCGCGAGTCCACATCCCCACAATAACTGAAAACACTTGTTATTAATAAACAATTAAAATGTCTCCTTGCTATATTTGATGTATTCATATCATGGCTTTTGCCAGTTCATTGTGACAGCTTTTAGGTGCTTTATTGGCAGCGCCACCCTTACATGAATCACCGCACGCCGCATTTTTTTAATGTTCATTTATCGGCCATTATAAATGCCGATACCGATAGTTATGAAAATTCCTAATATCGGCCGATAATAGCGGCTCGCCGATATATCGGTCGGGCTCTAATGAATATGAATGTGTTCGTGAGTCAGCTGTCTAATCCAGCACAAAAACACACCCAGCAAAATATCATCTAATTAACAACAAACTCTTTTGCAATAAGTTCCAAATCTTTTTCAATATTTTTATCAATATTTGTGTTAATATTGCACACCCCTAATGTGCTGTATTAATTTGTATTATTTCAGGTCTTGAGCCTTAAATTTGACTTTTAAAAAATGAAATGTGCAGAAACCCTGAAATCACCTTTTGAAAGTAACTTGAGGCTTGATTGTATCGATTGCATCGTTACTCCAGTAGGTGGAGACAAGTAACTGTTAAATAAGTATTCGTCATTGAATCATTCGTTCAAGATATTCGTTCACAAAGCGTCTCTAATCGCTTGCAGCACTGTGATGTCATAATCTCGTCTGCTCAGTCCAACACACCTCATGACACAAGTGAAGGGAGTCACTGAACCATTCATACAATTCTATTAAATGTATTCAATATTTGTTTTAAACAGACTGCAGCAATTAACATCTTCTGAACTTGTAGTAAATTGTTATTTTGTTTAGTTTTATGTTCAGAATTGTTGGAAAATCTGATCTCTATTTTCAACAAAAAATTAAATCATGATCCTCATTTTATCCAGAATTGGCAGCTGTAATGGAGACATTGAAATCTGAAGTCCGCATGCTGTCTGTGTTTTTCATATTATAAAAAAATAAAATAATAATTTTAAGTTTTATGAATTAAATTAATTAGACATGCTTCTTGATTATTGTGAGTTCAGTTAAGTCTACTCTCAGGAACCCCTAATAACATTGAAGTGTGTGTGTGTGTGCGCAGTGTGGTGGGTGAGTTCCTGCAGCTGTTCTCGGCTCAGCTCCTGCACGGCTCCAGTGCTGCTCCGGCTGGACTCGTCCTGCATGTGCTGGACCTCTACACCACTGAGCTGGCCCGCGTCGGATCCGCACAGGTAACAGCCGGCCCGTGAGGCGAGTGATTCAATGCCTGAAGCCCCGCTCACACCGCCGGCGACTCGCTAGTCTCTGTCCGACGACTCGCTAGTCTCTGTCCGACGACTCGCTAGTCTCTGTCCGACGACTCGCTAGTCTCTGTCCGACGACTCGCTAGTCTCTGTCCGACGACTCGCTAGTCTCTGTCCGACGACTCGTCAGTCTCTGTCCTGGCGAGCCGCTGGTCTCTGTCCGACGACTCGCTAGTCTCTGTCCGGCGACTCGCTAGTCTCTGTCCTGGCGAGCCGCTGGTCTCTGTCCGGCGACTCGCTGGTCTCTGTCCGGCGAGCCGCTGGTCTCGGGTCCGGCGAGCCGCTGGTCTCGGGTCCGGCGAGCCGCTGGTCTCTGTCCGGCGAGCCGCTGGTCTCTGTCCGGCGAGCCGCTGGTCTCTGTCGGTCGAGCCGCTGGTCTCTGTCGGTCGAGCCGCTGGTCTCTGTCCGGCGAGCCGCTGGTCTCTGTCCGGCGAGCCGCTGGTCTCTGTCCGGCGAGCCGCTGGTCTCTGTCCGGCGAGCCGCTGGTCTCTGTCCGGCGAGCCGCTGGTCTCGGGTCCGGCGAGCCGCTGGTCTCTGTCCGGCGAGCCGCTGGTCTCGGGTCCGGCGAGCCGCTGGTCTCTGTCCGGCGAGCCGCTGGTCTCTGTCCGGCGAGCCGCTGGTCTCTGTCCGGCGACTCTCTGGTCTCTGTCCGGCGACTCTCTGGTCTCTGTCCGGCGACTCTCTGGTCTCTGTCCGGCGACTCTCTGGTCTCTGTCCGGCGACTCTCTGGTCTCTGTCCGGCGACTCTCTGGTCTCTGTCCGGCGACTCTCTGGTCTCTGTCCGGCGACTCTCTGGTCTCTGTCCGGCGACTCTCTGGTCTCTGTCCGGCGACTCGCTGGTCTCTGTCCGGCGACTCGCTGGTCTCTCGCTGGTCTCTGTCCGGCGACTCGCTGGTCTCTGTCCGGCGACTCGCTGGTCTCTGTCCGGCGACTCGCTGGTCTCTATCTAAATATAAAAAAATCTATCTATTTTATGGTCACTGAATGGCTTTTCTGAGGTAAATGTGGCGTTACGTGACATTGCTCTTATATTGGCGTCTGATTACTACATGAGACATGATTGATTTCAGTAAGTTGTTCTGTATCTTCCATCATTCCTTCTGATGTTCATTGATGTTTATTTGCTGCTTGTAACCAGTAGTAAAGAGTAAGATAATCGGTTCATCTGTCACCACAAAACAGAAGTCTTATTTGTCTAACAACCGAGAGATTTAGATGTTTTATTATTCTCTTGTTTGTGTATAGATGTCTGATCTCTGATTTCCTCCTCCAGCTGACTGCCGAGCAGAACCTGACCTTTATTGAGCCGTTCTGCAAGTCCATGGCCAAGACCAAAGAGTACGACCTTCAGTGCCTCGTTGAGCTGAGATATGTGTATATATACACCACTTTGATGCCATGTTTGATCATCATTATTCTTTCTTCCCTGCTCTTCAGTCGGGTCCTGCTGAAGGCCATCGGCAGCAATGTGTTCGACACCATTGTTGATCAGGTTCCTTTCGCCATCGAGGATCTTCTCCGAGAGATTCGTCAGGCTAATGGGGAAGAGCTGGACGCTAGTGACGGATCTGAGAACCAACAGGACAACACAGAGCTGAAGAATAAACCCCGCTCTAAGAAGAAAACTGAAGGTGTGCAGGATAACGGTGGGTAGAACGACTAAACATGATCAGTTCTGATACCACCGCAAAAACGAATTACCCCATTTTCCAGTATAAGTCGGACCAGGTAAAAATGATATTGTTGAGAGAGGAAAAAAGTTGCATTGGTCTACTAAGTAATAATAAAATGTTTACAAACTCCATTAATAAAATGTTTATCAAACACAAAACTTCAAACCCATCGATGCCACTTTGTTCATTCTTGAAATGGACTTTTATTTGTATATTGATATGATCCACTGTTTTAAATTGCCTCCTTGAATTTAACCTGTTAAACGTTGCCAGAGCGCCGGTGCAATGAAGCGTTTTTTTGTTTAAATAGTTCAAAGTTACTATCAGATTTAAAGTTATTACCTTGACAAACTATACATCATTAAAAAGATAAAATCGCTGTAACATGCAGATTAAGACGTTTTGAAGACAATAAACATGATTTCAATGATATTTGATTTACCTGTGTTCTTCGAGCCATGTCAGGTATTTTCATAATAATAGATTATATTTATAATGTAATGCTAATCGATATAGACTTTATCATTGTGCAGAATTCTATAAAATAATATATTTTCTGTCCGATTTTTTTATTTGAAGCCAAATCAGATCACAGAAGGTAATTTAAAACACTCGACTTGCGCTATAAAGTAAGTCTGGAGCACAAACATGGTTTTAATCTCATGAATTGTTGTGTATTGATGGTGTGCTAAGCTAACATGCTACATGCCTCAGATGCACCTGCCACCTAGCTGTTATTTTTATGATTTTTTCTAAATAGGAATGCTTACTGAAATGTTTCTTTTTTCAAGAAGGTCATTTGATACAGTTTCAAATGTGAAGTGAGAACTTTGAAAAAAGAAATTAGTGATTGAAACAGCATAAATAGCCAGTCGTTAGTAATTATAATGAAGACATAAGAAAAACATATTTAGAGCCATAAACAGGCCGGAGAGGTGTGAATGTGTGCAGGGGAGACTGAGACTGAATGGGGCTCATTTCCACCTCAAAACAATAGAGACAATAGACTGAATAGATGCTTAGAAGATGACTAAACATCAGTTTGCATTTTAGAGTCTAATCGAAATAGTCATATGACATGATCTTGAAAAACATTTAACTAAATACAGAGTTTTAGACTTGTCATCTTCAGATTTTAAATATAACATGGTCAGACGTGTGGCTTTAGCTGCAGTGCATTAATAGATTGATACAATGCCAACTTCAATATTAATTTATGAAGATATTTCATAAAAAATAAATTTCTAATAACTTTACAAAACTTTGAAGCTATTTATTACTATTTTTTCATTATGACAATAATTAATTCTACATTTACAATAAACTGCCAGGTGTCAGCTTTCAATTGAGATCATACTTCTGCTTTTAGTACAAAGGGTTCATGAACTGTATTTGTTTTAGTTTTGGTATGCCATTTCTGGTGATTTTTTAAAAGTGGTGTTGCAGCTTAACAGGTTAAGAGTGCGGTTACAGAACAACGTGTCTGGCATGAAATACTTTTTCTTGTAACACAGTCTGTCTTGTCTATCTCTTTGAGAAGACATCAAACAATCTGTCTAGAAATGATCTTAAAAGATTCAAAAGACTGGTCAGTGTATATTGGGTTTAAGGGACGCATGTAGAAGGAGAACAGCAGAGGACCTAAGACCGAACCTTGAGGCACTCCATACTTCTCTTGTGTTAGATTTCACAGTTCAATTAACATATGGTGTCAGGTAAACAAGTAGGGCTAAACAGGGCTAATGCCTATCAGATCGCTTCATTTGTTGCAGAAATAAAATACTTTAACAGTTTTTTAGACCTTAGACCAGGCAAAATTAACTGACTAGACATTAATTTTGCCACAGGTGGACTCCAATGAAGTGTAGAAATATATCAAAGTTGGTCCAGAGGAATAGTGTCATAGTGAAGGGTCAGTTTTCAAAGCAACGCTAACGCACATCTCAGTTTTTTAAAGTTGAATCATTTAGCTTTGAATTGTATCCCTTTGCACTTAAACCTATTGTAAAAATAAATTATTTGTAGTTGTCATTTTATGCAAATGTGTTGTTTTTGTTGATAGTGTCAGATTCTGAGGAGGACTGTGATGAAGACATGTTTTCAATTCCAGACAACATGGATAGTAAAAACGACTATGCGTGTGGACCAGTTCTTCAGGTGTGTTTCATAGACTTTCTAATGTTTTTATTTTTGATTTAACATTCTTCTACAAGCAATATATTTGATTGTATAAGGAATGAGAACGTTTGTATTGAAAGTATTGCGTTCCTGTGCCGTAGGGACCTAGTTTAAGGACTAGAGGTATTCTGTGGCACATTAATGTGCTGTGATTGTCTTGTAGGTTTATCCTAGCAGACGATCTAGGTGAACACTGCTTTCAGAGGTTGTTTATCTGTGTGTGTGTAAATAATTGATGTTTTGTCTTGTACAGTTCGACTATGGTGCAATAGCTGACAAACTTTTTGAGGTGGCCAGTAACTCAAACATACCAAGCTTTAACCGATCCAAGATTTACAAGTTTGTCAAAATGTAAGTAGTTTCACATTGAAACAGACAATCATTCAGACATAAAAAACAATGAACACAAAAGTTGTCAGTTTTGTTTGTTTTAAAATCTTTCTTTAATCTCTTTCCCCATGGGATGCAGTTTCCGAGACTTGAGCGAAGGTAAACTCTTTATGATATCAAACACTTTTGGTGAAGTGGTTTGTCTTTCCGTCACGTGCATCACTGTTTTCTGTGTTGTGTTTGGTTAGGCCTGTTCCCTCAGGATAAAGTGGAGGACGTGTCCACTGATGAAGAAGACTATAGCGAAAACAGACGGAGGAAAAACAGAAAGAAACTAGCAAAAAAAGGTCAGAAAGAACAGAGTTGTTGAAGAAATGCAAAGGTTTGCTTTTCGTTTAGTGCTCATTGTATAATGGGGAATTACTAAATTTATATAAACTGTGGTTGAGTATAAGAAATCCCGATGATAATTACAGAGGAAGCATTGTTTACACAAAATTGTCAAAGATAAATATATATGTGTGAGTGGAACAATTAGTTTGGACTAGACTTGTAGAAAAATGTATGAGATCCACTGTGTTCTTGTCACTTGTAATAACAGTAAATTCATGCATAATTACCAACAGCTAATCCTATAGCAAGTACATATTAAAAGAGTAGTTCACTTCAGAATTAAAATTTCCTGATAGTTTACTCTCCTCCACGTCATCCAAGATGTTCATGTCTTTTTCTCTTCGGTGTAAAAGAAATGAAGGTTTTTGAGGAAAACACTCCAGGATTTTCTCCAGATAGTGACTTCAATGGAGTCCAACGGGTCGAAGGTCCAAATGTGAGTTTCAGTGCAGCTTCAAAGTCTCGACACGATCCAGCCGAGGAATAAGAGTCTGATCTAGACAAACCAGTGCACATTTATAACAAAATAAACATTTATATACTTTATAACCACTAATGCTGGTCTTGCACTAGATGTTATTCGACACTTTACGTACATTACGTAATCACGCTGAAAGGTCAAGCATGACGTAGGCGTAAGAACAGACCCAGTGTTTTCAAAGCCAACTTTCAAAGACTGAGTTAAACGGCATTTACAAAAAAATGTAATGGTAAACAACGATGTCGAACGATTTTGAAGTTAGAGGAGAAAATGAGATGAGAGTTTTTCACTCTACTCTACATTTTCAGTCTGACCTTTCCAACATGATTATGTAATGCATGAAGTCGTGGACGTGCAAGACCAGCGTTTGTGGTTAACTGTTTATTTTGTTATAAATGTGCGCTGGATTTGTCTAGATCAGACTCTTATTCCTCGGCTGGATCGTGTCGAGACTTTGAAGCTGCACTGAAACTCACATCTGGACCTTCGACCCGTTGGACTCCATTGAAGTCACTATATGGAGAAAATCCTGGAGTGTTTTCCTCAAAAACCTTCATTTCTTTTACACTGAAGAAAGAAACGCATGAAGATCTTGAATGATGTGGGGGAGAGTAAACTATCAGGTTTTTAATTCTGAAGTGAACGACTCCTTTAATGTTGCTCAGTATTTATTAGTTTCTGAAGTGTCAACGGCCGATTCATCTCCAACAGGTCAATCAGAGACTGAGGACACCAACCAAAAAAACAAGAAAGGCAAGAAGAAAAAGAGAAAGAACAGAAGTTTGAAGAGTGTTGAGGGCGAGGCGGATCAGCAGACGCCGGTCGAGTCCACGGACCCTGATTTAACCCAGTCTAATGCTGAACTATCAGGACGTGACGGGGAAAACCAGCCTGACGAGCTGAAGACCGGAGACAGAGACACAGATGTCACTCGAGCAGAAGTGGACTCTATCTCAGCCGGTGTGGAGGAACAGCGGGACACACAGGAGATCTCTAAAGCCTCGCGGAAAACACTGATCAAGAAGAAGAAGAAACAGAAGGACCCCGCCGTAGACGAGCCGGAGCCCAGCGCATATGGAGACGCTCATCAGGAGCTGGAGGTTCCAGCACTCTCGACGGCTGGGAACATGAAGAAGAAGAAGAAACAGAAGGACCCCGCCGTAGACGAGCCGGTGCCCAGCGCCAATGGAGACGCTCATCAGGAGCTGCAGGTTCCAGCACTCTCGACGGCTGGGAACATGAAGAAGAAGAAACAGAAGGACCCCGCCGTAGACCAGCCGAAGCCCAGCGCCAATGGAGACGCTCATCAGGAGCTGCAGGTTCCAGCACTCTCGACGGCTGGGAACATGAAGAAGAAGAAGCAGAAGTCTGGACCTGCTGAGCAGATCAACCCAGTGAGGAAGAGGAGCATGAAGGTGAACGGACACGCGGGCGAGACCGGCGGCAAGAGACAGAAGCTCATCAGTGTAAGTCTTCCGGCTCTCTGACGTGTTTAAAGCTGTATGTACAGCATCTGTGAGTCGCTGACGGTTGCGTTCCCTCTCGTTAGGAGGCTGAAGAACAGCAGATCAAACCCAGGCAGTTCCTGCTCCGGCAGAAGAAAGCGCCCGCGCCCCTCTTCTGTAAAGCTGCGGGATACATGCTCAGCAAAAAGGTACAAACCTTCTCTTCCGACTCACAGATATGAGCTGAGCTGACGTCAGGAAACTAACGTCCATAAAATGTCTTGGTAACACTTTATTTTGATGGTCCGTTTTGAACATTAACTATAAGTTTGCAACTCCCCCTGTAGTCAATCATTTCATCCTTTAACTCATCTTTAATCAGCAAGATTACATATTTAAATGCTTTTTCCTTCTTCGTGACTTAAAATATCGTGAATGTAACTCGACACTCTTGCCTCATTTAGTATGTGCAGTTCTATGAATATGCAAATGAGTCCCGCCTCCACTCACTCACTCACTCAGAGATCCACTCGTTGACGATCACAGGTTGATCTGATTGGTTACAAGGTAGTTTGTGACGTCAGAAACACCAGCGATTTCAAACCGTGTTTTTGAGACTGTCTTTGGTTCACTGCAGTTTTAAGGAGAAAATACTCAGCAATGCTGTCGACTTATGAATTTACACATGCTTTGTCTTAAATCATATTAAAAACACCACATAGACACATAAACAAACTTGATTTTCACCACCGGGGACTTTAAATATCTTGGTAATGGAAAAGGAAAGTTGTAATTTCAAGACCTTAAATTTGGGGAAGAAAAAACAGGAATTGCGATATGACTTAATGTGATTATTAAACTTCATAAGGAAATAATTTAATTAAATGTGCGCGTTGCATGTTTCAAATTACAACATGTCACTGTTTCACTGATAAAGAACTGCTGTCAATACTGCGCATTTATGCCATTGCTTGATCTACTATTGATGAATTATGACCATTCACTTTGTGGTGTTTATATCATACCTGCAAACTCGGAAAAGGTTTTGATGGTGTTCTTTTTTACATGACTCTGTTTACGGAGTAACCGCTGTATTTCTGCTGTTTCCTGAGCGCCATCTACTGTCAGAGAGAGAGACTGCATTATCATTCAGAGCGTCTGCAGTTTTTCTTCAGTCTAATGTGAAGATCGACACGTTTACAGTGTTGCAAATGTTGACTGCTGGATCGATAAGAAGCTAATGCGCATTAAAAAAAATGGAATAATGATTAATCTAGAATATAAATGTATATAAATCATATTTTAAAATAATATATAATCACTTATTTTGACTCCCCCTCACATTTGCTAGATCAAGCAATGTCAAATGTTTTTGTCAATACGGTTTTTATAGTAATTTTATAGTTTAGGATGTTACATAAACATTGGCTTACATCCCCTTCATTACAGTATTAATATCAATTATAAATCGATTTAAAAGCCCCACAGACCCTGCATTAATCTTTCTAAAGTTGTTTCTTGATCTTCATTTTTTTATTATTAATGTTTTCTCCTCCAGATTTTGCCGAAGAAAGTAAGATTTGGCCTCAAGAATAACAAAACCATGGGTATGTATGTGTTTTATTTGTATAAATGAGCTTCTAGTTGATTAATGAATGAAATGGAGTAAGCAACATTAGAGTTTGTGAAGCTCTAGGATTCTCAGGCTCTTCTGTCAAATAAATCTGTAAAATCATAATATTTTTTGAAGAAATGCTAAGAGGTTGAATGTCCGTCTGATTAACCCGTGTGTTTCCCGCAGAGTTCAGGAAGAGTGACCGCAGCTCGCGGGTGGGCGTGGCCAGTCAGGCCCGCGTGCCCTTTGACCCAACGAGGACCCCGAAGACCAGTGTGTTGAAGTCGCCCTCGCCGTCGCCCGCCGGCACCAGGAGAGCCACGGCCGCGGACTTCTTTTAAAATAAAGATTCCTACTTTCTTCTCTGTGAACTTTAATCTACTGAAGTCTCTTTAGAAAAAGAACATGCCTAAATATATATTTTATATTCACTTTTAAAGTGTTCTCATGTTTTACTCCCCTTCCTACGTAAAGTGAGAGTTGCAATATTTTACGCTGGCTTTTTTAGACCGTTTGGATAATTTTTCAGTGTCAAATGTTCTGATTTGTTCTCAGTGAACACTGCCAGAAACGAGAGTTTTAGTCTCTACAGTTGATAAACTCTTCCTCGTATCCCTGCTGAGTGAATCCCAATCTCTCGTTACTGTTAATGATCTGACGATGATGATCGAGTTCAGTCACACGCATGAAATCTGACCAGCTTTTACAACACGAAGCATCAGAGGTTTGCTTGTGCTGTCCGGATGAGTGATGAAAGTGTGTGTTCACGTGTATATCACGACTCTCTGAATAAACCAATCTGTTTTCTATTTCAGTGAATAATAACATCACTTTCTCATTCTTGCTCGTGATTTTGTAACACTGTTGCAGTGCTGTTGTGTAAATCAGTTTAAAGTCTCCCTGTAGTCAATACTTTTTATCCCTTAAAACTCATCTTTAATCATCAAATTGCATATTTAAGCATTTTTTCCTTGGAAAAAGATGTCCTCGTGTCTTATAATAGGTTTACCTATAAAATTTGCTCTTGATATAAGCTTTGGTTCACTGCAATTTTGAGAAAATTCTCAGCAATAGTGTTGACATGATTTTACACATGGTTTGTGTTGAAGCACACCACTTAGACATAAACAACATTAAAAGCTGGATTTTCACCACAGGGGGACTTTAAATAAGTGTTGCATTTAGGCTGTGTGGACAATTGAATAGTTTTTAAAAACACTTTAAATGAATTAAAACAAAAGACTTGAATAACAGCTCAATTCTTATTACAGTTTTTCTTGATTGCTTAAAGGTGCCTTGTGTAATATTCGCAAAAAAAAATCAATTCATACTCCACATTCCATACCAGATGGGGGCAGTCTACCTCCGGAAAGTTAATTGATCTACTCTAGAGTAACAAACGAGAAACGGCATAGTCTCTATGCTCCGCCCCTACCTCCACAACGACCCTAGAGCCGTAGCCGAAGCCGAGCCAACTCCTAATATAGGACGTTTGGACTCCAGAGGAACGTTGGTTGATGTCAAGTGATTTTTAAATGACATCTTCAAGCTACTCCCCTTCACCAGTGAATGTTCATATTCGTTTTGTTCATATTACATTTATATTGTTAGTTTGAATTACATTAATTTGACAGACAGCATTCGCCGCTGTTGACCAAGCTAGCGCCATCCAGAGCTGCCAACTCTCACGAATTCACCGTCACCGATTCTGTCAATGTTATTACGCAATTCAAACAAAAAATACCGTTTTGGCGCTTGTAAATGTTAACGTTACACGACAGAGCCCTAGTGCACGTGAACCGATCATCTCTACTAGCTAATAGTAAAAACACACGAACACTGTTGAAAGATACAGTATGCTACAACTTACCAAAATGTATTCTTCATACATAATACCGACAATCATTTTTTTAATCAGCGTGCAGAGGTCAATAACATAGCTGGAGAACAAATATGTCAGATTTACCTCAGGAAAGCAATTTAGTAAACATAGCCTAATACAGCTCACATAGTTCTCATTACACCTTTCAATGTAGCCATCGCTAACTTTAGAACTTACATCGAACAGCCTTCGATACATTTCTATGTTATAACTTCCCAAAAGAACTAACAAAACATATAAAACAAACTTCTAGCGAAATACTGACAGCATCTTACTTACCAATCCAAAAGAAATGTTGAAAGTTCGGAGTCAAACCTCATTTCTTTAATTTCCATTAGTTGTCTCCAACGATGGAAAGCAGTGCCAATGTTAACTCTGGTTCTGCTCCTTTTTTTATCCGATTTTATTTGTGATTCCGAGTGCGTTTTTTCCCTGCAGCGGGTGGTGGTGGTAAGGGTCTCTGAACTGTAGTAGTGGGGTGCACTTTCCACACGATTGACATCAGGTTCAAATACGCCCACAAGCCCTGCGAGTTATTAGTGTATTGCAGTTTGGCTGGTGTTGCCCGCATACCGCCTCCCATTGCCGAAACTGGTATTATGACATCTGTCGGGCCGGGGCTAGTAATTTAGCATGCTAATTCAGGTTGATATCTCTGCAACACTATAACTTTTCATTTTTTTAATGACATCATCGCCCTTATTTTTTTCTCATTCTTTTGATCCGTGTAACTCATTTTTTTCATATTTTTATATATTTTTATATTATCATTTTTATATTCATGGCACCTTTAAACGCATTTCTTGAAATTATGCCTCCTTTTCTCTAAAATCTCAACACAAATCCATAACTTCTCACCCAATACCACAAACATCCTGCTTTCAGGTCAAAATGAAGATCTCCATTCAAACCATTCAAACTTTCTGAAAAACCAAACTTTGCTCTCAGACAGACACACAAGCCCTCAAACACACACACGCACACACACACACACACTACAACATAGTCTTACACACTGGTGAGATCAATTCAAACCAATACTACAAAATCTGGTAATATGCAACTTATGTTGCTTGTGGTTCACTTGATGAACACAACAAATGTATACAGTACCGGTCAAAAGTTTGGAAAAATCACTTTTTTTCCTCCCCAGCTTATGCTCATCAACCCTGCATTAATATGCTCAAAAATACAGGAAAAAAACCCTGCCATATTGTAAAATATTATTACTATAATAAAATAATGGTTTTCTATTATAATATTATAAAGTGTAATGTATTCCTGTGATCAAACCTGAATTTTCAGCATCATTACTCCAGTCTTCAGTGTCACACGATCCTTCAGAAATCATTCTAATATGTTGATTCATTATCAATGTTGGATCCACGTTGTGCTGCTTACGTGATATTTGTTTTCAGGATTCTTTGATGAATAAAAAGTTAAAAAGAACAGCATGTTTTGTAACAATATACACTTCCGTTCAAAAGTTTGGGGTCAGTTGTTATTTTTCTTTTTTTCTTTTTTTTTGGAAAGAAATGAACACTTTGTGAAGTTCACAACGTAGTTTCGGCAGGAGTGAACCATCTAATCTTTCAGTTAACCGCAGGATCATATAAGCATCCGCTCACCTCGCTCTGGCATCAGCTGTTCTGCGTCCCTCCACCTCCCCAGCTCCACCTGCAGAACTCAGGCATCATATAAGCATCCGCTCTCCTCGCTCTGGCATCAGCTGTTCTGCGTCCCTCCACCTCCTCAGCTCCACCTGCAGAACTCAGGCATCATATAAGCATCCGCTCACCTCGCTCTGGCATCAGCTGTTCTGCGTCCCTCCACCTCCCCAGCTCCACCTGCAGAACTCAGGCATCATATAAGCATCCGCTCACCTCGCTCTGGCATCAGCTGTTCTGCGTCCCTCCACCTCCCCCAGCTCCACCTGCAGAACTCAGGCATCATATAAGCATCCGCTCACCTCGCTCTGGCATCAGCTGTTCTGCGTCCCTCCACCTCCCCAGCTCCACCTGCAGAACTCAGGCATCATATAAGCATCCGCTCACCTCGCTCTGGCATCAGCTGTTCTGCGTCCCTCCACCTCCCCCAGCTCCACCTGCAGAACTCAGGCATCATATAAGCATCCGCTCACCTCGCTCTGGCATCAGCTGTTCTGCGTCCCTCCACCTCCCCAGCTCCACCTGCAGAACTCAGGCATCATATAAGCATCTGCTCACCTCCCTCTGGCATCAGCTGTTCTGCGTCCCTCCACCTCCTCAGCTCCACCTGCAGAACTCAGGCATCATATAAGCATCCGCTCACCTCGCTCTGGCATCAGCTGTTCTGCGTCCCTCCACCTCCCCAGCTCCACCTGCAGAACTCAGGCATCATATAAGCATCCGCTCACCTCGCTCTGGCATCAGCTGTTCTGCGTCCCTCCACCTCCTCAGCTCCACCTGCAGAACTCAGGCATCATATAAGCATCCGCTCACCTCGCTCTGGCATCAGCTGTTCTGCGTCCCTCCACCTCCCCAGCTCCACCTGCAGAACTCAGGCATCATATAAGCATCCGCTCACCTCGCTCTGGCATCAGCTGTTCTGCGTCCCTCCACCTCCCCCAGCTCCTTCTGCAGAACTCAGGCATCATATAAGCATCCGCTCACCTCGCTCTGGCATCAGCTGTTCTGCGTCCCTCCACCTCCCCAGCTCCACCTGCAGAACTCAGGCATCATATAAGCATCCGCTCACCTCGCTCTGGCATCAGCTGTTCTGCGTCCCTCCACCTCCCCAGCTCCACCTGCAGAACTCAGGCATCATATAAGCATCCGCTCACCTCTCTCTGGCATCAGCTGTTCTGCGTCCCTCCACCTCCTCAGCTCCACCTGCAGAACTCAGGCATCATATAAGCATCCGCTCACCTCCCTCTGGCATCAGCTGTTCTGCGTCCCTCCACCTCCCCAGCTCCACCTGCAGAACTCAGGCATCATATAAGCATCCGCTCACCTCTCTCTGGCATCAGCTGTTCTGCGTCCCTCCACCTCCCCAGCTCCACCTGCAGAACTCAGGCATCATATAAGCATCCGCTCACCTCGCTCTGGCATCAGCTGTTCTTCGTCCCTCCACCTCCCCAGCTCCACCTGCAGAACTCAGGCATCATATAAGCATCCGCTCACCTCGCTCTGGCATCAGCTGTTCTGCGTCCCTCCACCTCCCCCAGCTCCACCTGCAGAACTCAGGCATCATATAAGCATCCGCTCACCTCCCTCTGGCATCAGCTGTTCTGCGTCCCTCCACCTCCCCAGCTCAACCTGCAGAACTCAGGCATCATATAAGCATCCGCTCACCTCGCTCTGGCATCAGCTGTTCTGCGTCCCTCCACCTCCCCCAGCTCCACCTGCAGAACTCAGGCATCATATAAGCATCCGCTCACCTCCCTCTGGCATCAGCTGTTCTGCGTCCCTCCACCTCCCCAGCTCCACCTGCAGAACTCAGGCATCATATAAGCATCCGTTCACCTCTCTCTGGCATCAGCTGTTCTGCGTCCCTCCACCTCCCCAGCTCCACCTGCAGTACTCAGGCATCATATAAGCATCCGCTCACCTCGCTCTGGCATCAGCTGTTCTGCGTCCCTCCACCTCCCCAGCTCCACCTGCAGTACTCAGGCATCATATAAGCATCCGTTCACCTCTCTCTGGCATCAGCTGTTCTGCGTCCCTCCACCTCCTCAGCTCCACCTGCAGAACTCAGGCATCATATAAGCAGCCGCTCACCTCGCTCTGGCATCAGCTGTTCTGCGTCCCTCCACCTCCCCAGCTCCACCTGCAGAACTCAGGCATCATATAAGCATCCGCTCACCTCTCTCTGGCATCAGCTGTTCTGCGTCCCTCCACCTCCTCAGCTCCACCTGCAGAACTCAGGCATCATATAAGCATCCGCTCACCTCTCTCTGGCATCAGCTGTTCTGCGTCCCTCCACCTCCTCAGCTCCACCTGCAGAACTCAGGCATCATATAAGCAGCCGCTCACCTCGCTCTGGCATCAGCTGTTCTGCGTCCCTCCACCTCCCCAGCTCCACTTGCAGAACTCAGGCATCATATAAGCATCCGCTCACCTCGCTCTGGCATCAGCTGTTCTCAGTCCCTCCACCTCCCCAGCTCCACCTGCAGAACTCAGGCATCTTGCTTCCAGACTCCTCCTCCCAGCATTAGTCCCACTGGGGGGTGAACCTCAGCTGGAGCTGAAGCTGTCTCCTCGAGCTCCTCCACTGTGGACAGCAAGCCAAATACACCTAACCTTATTAGCTTAGAGAGTATATGGGCAAAGGAACTCGTGAATATTCAGCAAGGATGTGTTAAATTGATAAAAGTGATAGTAAAGATTTATATTACAGTTTTTCTGAACTGCTAAAACACTAAACCCCTAAACACCCTCTGAATCAAATTCTCAATTCCTAAACCAATTTGTCGAATAAATCACTCTTTCTGCAAAACCTTAAGCAAGTTCAGGCAGACACTTTGCAAATCTCATGCACTCTTTACAAAACACCAAACACATCCGACTCACTAAAACCCAATTTGCAGTGTGATGAACTTGTTTTGCAAAACACTAAACAGAGAAAAAGCTTGTGACACACCTGTCATTGTTTACACACAACAATTTAAAATGGTTTAAAACATTTTTTTCTAATTATGTGATCAGAAGGTATAACATGTAAGTCAAGTCAAGTCATCCTCATTTATATAGCGCTTTTAACAATGTAGATTGTTTCAAAGCAGCTTTACAGAGATAAAGATATAATTTAAGGTAACAGAGATTGGTTTGGTTTTATAGTGGCTCTTGAAAAATGTTTTTTCCAGCTAAAGTTAGTTTTGATTGATTCACTTCCATCTAAATGATAGTTTGTTATTAAATTAGGGGCCGCTAAGACGACACCGTTCTCTCTAAACAGACTTTAAACGTGAACCTGTGATAGACGCTGATGGCGTTCACATGCGCATTAAGAATTGATTCTATAGTTATGTGCGTTTGAATATATGTGCGCAGGTTTATAATTCCTTACAAACCATGCCTAAACAAACTACTTGTCTATAAATTTTGATGCAGAATTTTTATTTTATCTTATCACTTTGGGTAGGTACGCGAACCGAAAAATTCCACAACTCTTTATCTGTAGAGTGGTATAGGGATCCTCCATAGGGAGAGGCTAGTTGGCACTTCAGCACTGCATTGTCATCGGGTCCAGGCGATGACTTCGTCAGATCTGGAAACGGCCTGGATCCGGCAGGCTGCGGGAAAACCTCGGGATAAACAAAGACACTAAAATTAGCGTAGATGCCATTCTTCTTATGATGTAACGAGTACATCAGGATTTGAGGGAAGTGTTCCCAGTTCCGGCTGACCTAATCTAAGCAGCCTAATATTAAATTATAGAAGTCTATAGAGTGTTATGTGAATGCTAGGTCAAAGAGATGTGTTTTTAGTCTAGCTTTGAACTAACAGACTGTGTCTGCTTCCCGGACAATGTTAGTAAGATTGTTCCAAAGTTTTGGTGCTAAATAGGAAAAGGATCTACCGCCAGCAGTTGATTTAGATATTCTAGGTATTATCAACTGGCCGGAGTTTTGAGATCGCAATAGACGTGAAGGACTATAATGCGTTAAGAGCTCGCTCAAGTACTGCGGAGCTAAACCATTTAGTGCTTTGTAAGTAATCAGCAATATTTTAAAATTTATACGATGTTTAATAGGGAGCCAATGCAGTGTTGACAGAACCGGGCTAATATGGTCATACTTCCTGGTTCTGGTAAGAACTCTAGCGGCTGCGTTTTGGACCAGCTGTAGTTTGTTTATTAAGCGTGCAGGGCAACCACCCAGTAGAGCATTACAATAATCTAGCCTTGATGTCATGAACGCATGAACTAGTTGTTCCGCATTTGTCAATGAGAGCATATGACGTAATTTAGATATATTTTTAAGATGGAAAAATGCGGTTCCAGTTCCAGGAAGCCAGTTCCAGGTGCACAAATGCATCCATCAACAGTGGATAACAATATGAGAGGTGGAGGAAGAGTGTGTACATGAGCTGGTAGACCAAGAATGGTAATCTCAGATTAAATTAGTGCTACTGTGATAAACCATGTTCTTGTCCATGGAAGGACAGAGAGTTCAACATAATGAGTCGGTTCTCTGTGGCCACCATAATCAAACATTCAGAGAACAGAACAGGTAATTTCTTACACTGTATTTACATAATTTCAATGAGTAATTCACTTTGTCAATATACTGTAAAGTGGACTGGAGAAATAAAGAAAAGCTTTCCTAACACAACATTTTATGTATATTACTTTAATTAATTTCCATTACAATTTTTACTACATGTGTATGTTTGTGTTTTATATTTTAACAGCAATTCAATTCAAGTTTATTTGTATTGCGCTTTTCACAATACACATAATTTCAAAGCAGCTTTACAGAAAGTGCAGGAGTCCACATTACAATTCAGAGTGATTTGCTATCAGAGGAGACTGTCTGACTGACAGTATTTTAGAAATGTACAAAATCACAGTTAGCAAAAAATGTATTAATTTAAAGTCAAGTCAAGTCACCTTTATTTATATAGCGCTTTTTACAATACAAATTGTTTCAAAGCAGCTTTACAGAGATAACAGGAAAGTAAAGTTGTAATAGTATTGTTAAATTCAAAATTAAATTTTAAATGTCCCCAACTAAGCAAGCCAAAAGCCAATGGCGAAAATAGGCGACAGTGGCAAGGAACCAAAACTCCATCAGTGACAGAATGGAGAATAAAACCTTGGGAGAACCCAGGCTCAGTCAGGGGGGCCAGTCCTCCTTTGGCCAACAAACCAACAGTGTATGATTATGATTTAGGCGGCATAATAGGTCAGAAGTCCGATTAGATCAGAACTTTCACAATATTTATCCAGTTCGTCTGCTTAGGGGTCGGAGTCATCACGGCGGTATGGAGACGAGTTTGTTGAGGTGTCCATGAGGCCTTCACAGTGTTGATGAGGCTGGCACTTCAGGGATGCGTTGTCGTCATGTACAGGCGCAGGTCCTTCATCAGATCCGGATACGGCCTGGATCCGGCGGACTGCGGTAAACCTCGGGATAAACAGAGAGACTAATATTAGCATAGACGCCATCCTTCTTATGATGTACAAAGTACATCAGGATTTATGGGAAGTGATCCCGGTTCCGGCTTATCTAAACTATGCAGCCTAATGTAGCCGGTGAGGTAGCAATAAGTAAAGGGGCGTGGCCAGGTAGGTAGAGGATTTTTAAGCAGGCACCTGTAAGGAGGCCTAGAGAGGAGGTCCAATCTTTTGTGTGGAACTGTGCTGTTTGGTAGCCTTCCCTTGTGTGTTGGTGCACAGACGCGGTCTGGGTGAGCAGGTAGGCCAAGCGAATATTGACTTTTGTTTTATATTTACAAAGCCTTTTTCATTGAATTAGATGTTTTTAATGCAGACACAAACATTGTGCTGTCCGGCGACATGTCCATGTTGGTTTGTGCATGAACGGTCTGGTGAGCAGGTAGGCTAAATAAATAGTGATTTGTTTTATTTCATATTTATGAAGCCTTGTTTTTTTTTAAACTAAATTAGGAAATTGTTTTATTGCAGACACAAACATGGTGGATTTGTAGGCCGTTGGTCATGCTCGTTCCTATCTTGGAAGTTGGTCCAGGATTGGTGGATGTTGCAGGTAATTTAAAGTTTGTACAGTGTTTGTAAGTGTCTTGATTTTATTTAATGAGATTAAAGTAAAAAATGTTTTGTGGTTAATTGTGTATTGCTAATTATGTATGTTTTTTTTTTGTATTAGGTTTAGTTGATCGCTGTTCCTCGTGTGTTTGTTTTTTTTGTTTTGATTTCCCCGTTTAGCCAGTACCTGCAGGTGCGCTGTATGCCTCCAGCGCAATGAGTGTTTAGATGTTGTGAATCATACTGGCTAACGGGGTGTTTTCTTTTTTTCTTTTTCCTTGTTTGTATATCACTTCCAGCCTCGTGTTGCTAGCCAACCCTTGCACTCTCTGTACTATACTGATGCTTTAAAACACATGAACTATTTATTTGCATCAGCCTTGAGGTTGTTGTGTTATTGTTTTTTTGGTTTGGTTTGAGTGTGCGGTATTTCTATTTAATATGATTTTAGGGTTGTTTGTGCAATGAACTTTGTTATTTTGAATTGTCCTGTGTGACAAAGTTGGGAGTGTATTGGGGTTTGTAGGGGGTTGGCTGGTTGGTAACATCCGTTGAGGGGAAATTAGTTTTTTTGGTTCTACCATGTACTTTCTTTTGATTTGATGTATGTATTATTGTTCATTTATCAATAAATCCTTTTTTTGTCAGTACATTGAAGTTAGTTATTTTATCTCCCTTGTTGGAAGGAACGGTTGCCTCCTTGGTAACACTAACATTGAATTATAGCAATCTATAATGTGTTATGTGTATGCTAAGCCAAAGAGATGTGTTTTTAGTCTAGATTTGAACTGACAGACTGTGTCTGCTTCCCGGACAATGTTAGGAAGATTGTTCCATAGTTTTGGTGCTAAGTAGGAAAAGGATCTACCGCCAGCATTTGTTTTTGATATTCTAGGTATTATCAACTGGCCAGAATTTTGAGATTGCAATAGACATGAAGGACTATAATGGGTTGAGAGCTCGCTCAAGTACTGGGGAGCTAAACCATTTAGTGCTTTGTAAGTAATCAGCAATATTTTAAAATGTATAAAATGTTTAATAGGGAGCCAATGCAGTGTTGACAGAACCACGCTAATATGGTCATACTTCCTGGTTCTGGTAAGAAGTCTAGCAGCTGCGTTTTGGACCAGCTGTAGTTTGTTTATTAAGCGTGCAGGGCAACCACCCAGTAGAGCATTACAATAATCTAGCCTTTAGGTCATGAACGCATGAACTAATTGTCAATGAGAGCATATGATGTAATTTAGATATATTTTTAAGATGGAAAAATGCGGTTTTATAGACACGTGACTTTCAAATGAGAGATTGGTATCAAAGAGCACACCCAGGTTCCTAACTGACGACGAAGACTTAACAGAGCAGCCATCAAGTGTTAGACAGTATTCTAGGTTATTGCGTGTGAAAGTTTTTTGTCCAAGGCCCAACTAGAATCACAAAACGCTCAAGTACACAACTTGATCTTTTTTTTTGTAATAAACCAGAAAGGATAACAAAAAGTTACAATCTTATCACTGGTTTATCTGACCACAACTTAACTCTGGGGGCAAGGAAATTAACTAAAAATAGATTTAAGAATAATACATTATCCTGCCGCAATAATGCTCTCTGTGTACCTAAATGTAAACAGGAGACATTGGATACTGAGATACATAACTTGGATTGGGGAGACGTTTTATCTTCTGAGAATCTGGAGCATAGCTGTCAGTTATTTACATCAAAAATTAATGTTGTCAGAGATAAATTCACTGTTAAAATTAAGAGAAAAAACAGAAACAAGGTCAATCTGCCGTGGTTCAGTGAAAATGTATGGAAACTGATGAAGAGTAGAGATGCTGCTTTAAAAAAGTCCATTAAGAATAAAAGAGATGCAGACATTTTGGTTTACAAAGGCTTGAGAAACAAAGTGGTTAATGAATTGAGATTGGCCAAGTCACAATTATGCTAAAGGCAATAGTAGTCAAATATGGAAAAGTATTAATAATTTAATAGGGAGAGCTCACCATTATACAGAGGATATTCGGCTTACATTTCGAAACAAGATAATAGATGATGACATAAAAATTGCCCCCGCTTTTAAATTATTTTTTTTATTGATTCTGTTCAGGAATTAGGAAACCATTTTAAACTTAGGGAAAAGTGCAGTAGCTTTGGTATTGTAAGAAGAGGTCACAGAAGAGGAAATAAATAAAGTGATTTGTTCCCTAAGAAACTCAAAAAGCAAAGATGCTTTTCATCAGGACACAATGTTTATTAAAAAAAACATTCAGATACTCTAACCCCCCCTATTGCCCATTTAGTAAACCTCTCAATTACTCAGAGTTTCTTTCCTATAGACTGGAAACATGCGACTGTAATTCCTATCTTTAAAGCTGGCGACCGCCATGTAGTCAGTAATTACAGACTCATTAGCTTATTACCAGTAATTTCTATGGTTGCTGAAAAAGTGGTCATAAACCAACTTACAGATCACATTAACAGTTGCAACCCCGGTCTAAATTCAGTCCAGTTTGGCTTTAGAAAACTTCACTCCACAGAAACAGCAGTTCTATACCTAACAGAGCAAATTAGATCTGTTCTTGACAAAGGAGGAGTTGTTGGAGCTGTGTTTTTGGACTTAAGTAAGGCCTTTGACATAGTTAATCACAATGTCCTTATGTCCAGACTCATTAGCTTCAACCTTTGGTCCAATACACTTGCATGGATCTCGTCTTACCTATCCAATAGAAGGCTGTGTGTAAAAATCAATGACACATGCTCCAGCTCCTTGGGGTACACAACGGGTGTACCTCAAGGATCTGTGTTAGGCCCACTACTCTTTAGTTTGTACATTAATAACCTACCTCAGCACTGTCACGATGTAGAGGTACAACTTTATGCTGATGATACAGTTTTGTACACCCACGCAACATCAGCTCAACAAGCTGCTACTAAATTAACCAACACCTTGGTTGGAGTGGCCGAGTGGTTAGACCAATCCTGCCTTACCATGAATATAGGTAAGACGAAAGGCATGTTCTTCTCTAAAACCAAACTAAACATCCTAGACGTAAACATCTGCTTTAAAGGTGAAAAGATTGAGACTGTTACTGAAATTAAATATCTTGGAGTGCTGCTTGATTCAAACCTGACCTTCAAAAAACACATAAAGAAAATGACAAAACTATTAAATACAATTTGGCAAATTATAGACAGATTAGATCCTCTCTATCAATAGAGTCTTCTAAGATATTTTTACATACCCTTATCTTCTCACATATCGCATATTGTATCACCTGCTGGGGGCAGGCTAGCCAAACAACAATTAGGCCTTTAGAATCCCTGTAGAAACAGGGCCTGAAAATTCTTGACAAAAAGCCACTCAGGCACCATCACTGTGACATAATACATAAGTACAATCTACTAACTTTTGAAAAATTTAGAATATTCTCAAATTTATGCACAGTTTATAAAATCTTAAAAGGTCTTGCCCACACCTGTTTGCGGGAGTTTGTTTGTTACCGTGGCTCTGTGAGGACCACTAGAATAGTTTCCGTATATAGCTGCACTGTACCCTTTCGCTATTCAGCATTTGGGCAGGCAGCCTTTTCTATCAAAGCTGCGATACAATGGAATACAATTCCAGATAATATAAAAACTTGTGACTTGTTTGGGGCATTTAAAGATAATATAAAAAAACATTTAAAACTTTCACAACAATGCATCCACTAACTTGTTAGTGGGTAATATTACTTTTTCTCTAGTCATATTTACATCTTTATTGTAGGGTTGCCGTAAGGGTTGAGGAGGGGCTGTGTGTGGCCATACCACTGTATGTTGTGATTATGGTGTGTGTGTGGGTGTGTGTGTGTGTGTGTGTGTGTGTGTGTGTGTGTGTGTGTGTGTGTGTGTGTGTGTGTGTGTGTGTGTGTGTGTGTGTGTGTGTGTGTGTGTGTGTGTGTGCACGCGCGTGTCAGTGAGGGGCATTAAGTACATGTTATATGCTCTAGAACAATGTTTGATGTTTTATGTTTGATATGCCGCATATTCTTGAATAATGTTGATATTTTAATCTGTACTGTATGTATTTGTATTTATTTGTACCTAGGGACTGCAGATGTAAATTAGCCTAAGGCTAACTCTGGTGTAATGCATCAAATGTTTACATTTATGTTATTAATTGCACATGGTCCCTTTTAAATAAAAAAACAAAAAAACAATAATTAGAATCTCTGTTTTTTCAGAATTTAGTAGTAGGAAATTACTAGTCATCCAATTTTTTATATCAGCTATGCATTCCGTTAATTTTGTGAATTGGTAAGTTTCGTTAGGTTTCGAAGAAATATAGAGCTGAGTATCATCAGCATAACAGTGAAAGCTAATTCCATGTTTCCTAATGATATCTCCTAAAGGTAGCATGTACAGAGTGAACAGCAGCGGTCCTAGTACTGAGCCTTGTGGTGCGCCATACTGAACTTGGGATCGATAAGACATCTCTTCATTTACTGCTACAAACTGATAGCGGTCAGATAAATATGATTTAAACCATGCTAGTACAATTCCACTAATGCCAACATAGTTTTCTAGTCTATTTAAGAGAATGTTGTGGTCAATGGTGTCAAATGCAGCACTAAGATCAAGTAACACTAATAGAGAGATACAACCACGATCGGATGATAAGAGCAAATCATTTGTGACTCTAAAGAGAGCTGTCTCAGTGCTATGGTGCGGTCTAAATCCTGACTGGAAATCCTCGCAGATATCATTTCCTTCAAGAAAGGAACACAGTTGTTGGGATATTGCCTTTTCTAATATCTTTGACAGAAAAGGCAGATTTGAGATCGGCCTGTAATTGGCTAATTCTGTAGGACCAAGTTGCGTTTTTTTAACAAGCGGTTTAATCATAGCCAGCTTAAAGGGTTTTGGTACGTATCCTAGAGACAAAGACGAATTAATGATATTGAGAAGAGGATCTATGACTTCTGGAAGCATCTCTTTCAATAGTTTAGTCGGTGTAGGGTCTAACATACATGTTGTCGATTTAGATGAGTTAACGAGCAAAATTCTTCTTCTCCTATAGCAACAAATTAATCAAAATTTTCCTCAGGGAGACTACACTGCACTCCCTGATGTGATACTGTAGTAGACGGTTGCATAGTTATAATTTTGTATATGTATACAATTCTATACCAAATGTCATACACTTGCAATGAAGCTAAAAATATAAACAACTACATCATTATGTTGATATCCTATATTTTTACAATAAAAATTACGACAAACATGTCTTCTAATATCCTCAGTTGTTGCGTATACCGAGCTGCATCGAACACATTTGTAAATTACTTTCCTTGAACCCAATGTGCGAGTTCACTTTAAAACAGCGTGCTTTATATACATGTTGCTGCTGATTGGACTGCAGTTCTGACACACCCACCAAACAAGAGAAAACGTATCTCAAACCCCGTTGCACACCGGTGCACGCCGTTTCCAGGAAACATGACGTTCAATGCCGGAAACCGTAGCAAAATGTTGCGCACCGTTTTGAACTTGAACGTGCCCCAGAGTTTTGTTCAGTGCGCGAGCTGAACTCTGATTTACTCAATTCTGCACTCTCGCAAATATTTTCATCATAAACCGATAAACAGATTTGGTGATTGTGCTCTTGAAAGGGTCGAAACTCATATAAATAGGTTTTTCTATTTACAAAGTGTTTTTGCTGCGTTGAGCTATGTAGCCAATAACAAACATATCTGATGATTTCTTGAACCCAATGGCCAATCAAGCTTAAGTTAGAATCCCCTCACCACTTACGCAGGAGTTTTTGTCCAGTGCTGAAATCTGCACACTCAAATTCTCATTGTAGACATAATGTAGGCTAAATAAGATATTTATTGTACTGTCAGCTTAATCGATTAGCAGAACTTAGATGTGATGAATTAAGATGAGTGACAGCTTAGTGATTATAAAGGAGCGCTTTTATGCATGCTTAGACAATATATAATCCGTTCAGACTTTGAAAACGTATGTTTTGCTGCATTAGGGGTAAGGCAATGGTTAGGCTATTTGATACTCAAACTGGCAGCCATGCCAAATCATGCATGGCTTGCCTGTTCAAATTATAGTGGTTTGTAAATATAACCACTTTAATAACAAGAGCGTTTATGGTGGTATGTGCAGGTTGTTGATAGGTGACACGTAACTATTTCATTACATTCTATTTAAATGTGTTTTTTAAGGATGAATCACATCTAGCCTTACCCTTCAGTTGGTTCACCCTCTGCGCCTATGGCTGTACTCGTTGCCCAGTTTCCCTCATAGTCATACCATGGGCAAGGACATGGTCAACTAGAATGGCACGAATTTCATCTGAGACTGCTTGTCTTGTGCCCTTGTCCTTCCTTATCCTCTTTCTTCATCTCTTCCTCCACCACCTCCTCCTCATTATGGTTAGGGAGAAATCCAAAGGATTTCTTCTAGCCCTGGTTGCCAAATATGTTGAAGATTGAAGCCAAATAGTCAAGGCTGATCACTCCCAACTCTACATGGAGGAAGCAAGTCGAGGCTGGTCCATATATAATTCAGAAAGCAAAACAATGACAGCAGCTTATGTTCTTATGACATTTAAACATTCAGAGTTTGATGCAAAAGTTGGATCCAGTTAATATACTTCTTACTGAATAAAATTTAAATTACATTTGTTTAAGTGAAACATGGTTAATTGTAAAAGATTCCTCTGATCCTAGGCTAAAATCTGATTTCTTTGATCGTTAGTTTGACATGTTCACTGACAGCCAATTAATGACCGTTGCAATAAAACTTTTACCTCCGACAGAATTCTGGAAATGCCCGAAGATTTGACTCTCAGTCCTGCAGTGTGACTTCTCCTACGACGACCGTCAGATTGTTTTTTAGTAACGCTTTAGATTACTGCCCGGAAACTACTTTGTAATTAAAGCGATTTTACAGTGTAACTTTCAGTAATTATAGTGTACCAATAAAGTACTTGCATGTAAGTATAAGGGAAAAATATGTAACGTTTGGAGAATAAAGGGGTAACAACCAGGAGAATTCACAAATTATTTATAATGTAAGTATTTTAGAACTAAGGGGTTCTTATTCTACAATTATGATACAACAATCCTACATTTGGGAGCAATTTAGCAAGAACATACACTGCGTACCTTTTTACACAATCATATATCACTGACTCGGAACCTTTATTTGAAAAACAACTTAATTCCAATCAGATTTACAACATTTCTTTTTCGCTCAAAACTGCTCTTTTAATCAACAATTCATTTCAAATACTTAAGTCTTTACAGAAACTCGCAAGTTTTGTCCCTCCTTTTTATTCTTTCTTGGCTTCTTCCTTTTGTTCCACTTCTTTTTCTTTCTTTCCACTGATGAATCTGAAGAAGAAATCATGTCTCTTGCTAAGCTGTATTATGTATTAAAAGAAAATGCAGTACACCCAGAAATACATCCCCATCATTTACTCATCTTTTACCCTCATGCCATCCAAGATGTATACAACTTTCTTTCTTCAGATTAACATAAATGAAGGTTTTTAGAAAAATAAATCATGGGAATACATATAATGCAAGCTCATGAGTTCCTAAAAGTTGGAGCATCAAACAGCACATATACTGCAATAACTACAGTAATCCATACGACCCCAATGGATGGATCAATGTCTTCTGAAGGGAAACGATAGGTGTCTGTAAGAAAAATTACAATATTTTAAACTTTTTAAACTGTAGACTATCGCTTCAGACCAATATTTTTTCAAATAAAGGTTTCAGAGTCAGTGATATTAGATTGTCTATGTATTTTTATTTTACTTACCCTGTAACTACATAGAACAAGAGTATATTTCCCAGTATTTAAAAAAAAAACAGTTTTTTTATATAAAAAATTGTTTTTTACAGTATGTATGTATTGCTACATCATCATTACAAAAAGGTACACAGTGTATGTTCTCGCTAAATTGCTTCCAAATGTAGGATTGTTGTATCATAATAGTCAAATAAAAACCCCTTATTTCTAAAATACTTAAAGTATAAAAAATTGTTAATTCTCCTGGTTGTTACCCCTTTATTCCCCAAACTTTACATGTTCCCTTATGGTACACTATAATTAGCAAAAGTTACGCTGTAAATTTGTCTTAATTACGCAGTACTTTCCTGGCTGTAATGTAAAGCGTTACCTGTTTTTTTAAGACAAGCCACAATCAAAATTAACACTACAGATTTTTGTGTTAGCCACCATTTCAGGTATTATACTGCTTACTGTCACCGAATGAGTATGAGTTTTTAGCGCGTCTGATTGTCGTACAGGCTGACATTAAAGACAGCTGAGATCCCACAGTGTGACATGAGGATACAGTCTGACAAGCATAATAAACTGTTCCTGAATTCTACATAAAGCCCCTTTAACATTATCAGATGTACATTCAACGCTACAAAAGAACTAACAAACAGTTGTGAGTGTGTAACTCTTTGATTTTCCAACATACAACAGATGCCTGTGTGCTGTTTGGGAATGTGGATTTCTCAAACATACAGTGTTCTGGCAAAGAAACAGAATGACAGTCAAAACACCAAGACATTAAAATCAGTATTCAGCTTTATTAAGCATATTAAAAGCAAAATACAAATGGCTATAAATACGTGGAGAAAAAAAATGAAAAAAGCTTTTAATTTAGCCAAATGCATGATTACAGAATGCAGCGCTTTTTATGACTTGCGAATAAAACACTTTAGACTTTGCTTATGCTATGAAAATGTCTATGACTATATCTACACTAATATAGACTGAGCATGGATTTATTTTCTAGTAAAACTGTCCCAAAGCCTGATATAGCCTCCATATTGAAAGATTTGCAGTGAGTTACATGTGTGAGATTTAAAGAAGGAATTTCCAGAGATTTAAAGTAGGTTTATGTCAGTTTCTTTTAATCATAAAAACAAAGTTTCAATAGGCAAGGCAAGGCGAGGCAAGTTTATTTATATAGCACATTTCATACACAATGGTAATTCAAAGTGCTTTAAATAGAAGAAATTAAATAATCAAAAGAAATCAGAATAATTAAAACAGTTTAGAATAAAAGATAAAATACAGAAATAATCACATGAAATCAGAATAATTAAAACATAAAATAAAATACAGTGCAAACAGTCGGACGAACAGTGGCACAGTGCTCATTCAGTAAATGCACAGCTAAACAGATGTGTTTTGAGTCTGGATTTGAATGTGACTGTAGGAGCACATCTGATCTCTTCTGGAAGCTGGTTCCAGCTGCGGCTGGCATAATAGCTAAAAGCAGACTCGCCATGCTTAGAGTGAACCCTTGGTATTTCTAGCCGATGTGATCCTAATGATCTGAGTGATCTGTTGGGTTTATATTCAGTGAGCATATCTGCAATGTATTGAGGTCCTAGGCCATTGAATGATTTATATACCAGTAATAATACTTTAAAATCAATCCTAAATGTAACTGGCAGCCAGTGTAAAGACCTGAGGACTGGTGTGATGTGTTCATATTTTCTGGTTCTGCTCAGAATCCTAGCAGCAGCGTTCTGTATGAGCTGCAACTGTCTTATGGTGTTTTTGGGAAGGCCAGTGAGGAGTCCATTACAATAATCCACCCTACTGGTGATGAAAGCATGCACACGTTTTTCTAAGTCTTGACTGGAAACAAAGCATCTAATTCTTGCAATATTTTTCAGGTGATAGTATGCTGATTTAGTTATTGCTTTGACATGACTACTGAAACTAAGGTCTGACTCCAGAGACACACCCAGATTCCTGACTTGATGTTTAGTTGTTTGACCCCTAGACTGAAGGTATGCGTTCACCTTGAGAACTTCATCTTTGTTTCCAAACGCAATGACTTCAGTTTTGTCTTTGTTTAACTGAAGAAAGTTTTGGCACATCCAATTGTTTACTTCATCAATGCATTGGCAAAGGGAGTCAATGGGGCTGTAATCGTTAGGCGATAGGGCTAAGTAGAGCTGTGTGTCGTCTGCATAGCTGTGGTAAGAGATTTGGTTCTTTCTCATTATTTGGCTCATTGGGAGCATGTACAGGTTGAATAGGAGTGGCGCAAGAATTGAGCCTTGAGGGACTCCGCATGTCATGGATGTCCACTCAGACTTATGGTCTCCTATACTCACATAATAACCTCTGCCTCCTAAGTATGACCTGAACCATTTTAGGACTATCCCAGAAAGCCCGACCCAGTTTTCCAGCCTGTCAAGAAGTATTTTGTGATCGACAGTGTCAAATGCAGCACTGAGGTCGAGTAGTACCAGCACTGATAATTTGCCTGTATCAGTATAATACCGTAATGGATAGTGATGTAATTTGTAATTACATTGACTGTAACTCAAAAATATATTTGCTATATTAAACAAAAAAGCAATGGATGCAGATCTCTAAATAATTGCTTGAGAAGTTATAATTAAGGTATTTAACTAAAACACTTGATTATTCTTAAACCATCCTGATATGTTTTCATGATTGTGCGGGCGGCAGCGGGACTTCAGTTGGAGGGTTTGGCACGTCGTCAATCTTTAAATCACGGCAGAACAGCACTGGATCTTTACCGATACCCAGTTTGTACTGACACAGATATACAGACTCGTTTGGCTTCAGCTCAAATGTGAGTTGTTCTTCCACCTCAGTCGCTTCGTTCCAGCTTTCGTTTTCAGTGCTGACGTTTGAACCTCCATATTCTGCAGAAAAGGAGAACTGAACCTACTCAATTAATGCTGCAAGATCTCCAGTTTCAGCTGTGACTGATGCGGATATCTTCCAGTTGTGTGTGATCTGGGACACTTTCTCCTTATTGTAGCCAACCTTTTTATTGATTTTCTTTTGCCATGTCACTGGTGTATTGCTGTCATTAGTTATAGTTCTAATATTCTTCCAAACGCCAAAGGCTGGGCCTTTAGTTTTTTTTTTTTATTCATTCATTTAGCTGACGCTTTTATCCAAAGCGACTTACAATTGCTATATATTTCATTCATTCATTTAGCTGACGCTTTTATCCAAAGCGACTTACAATTGCTATATATTTCAGAGGTCGCACGCCTCTGGAGCAACTAGGGGTTATGTGACTTGCTCAGGGACACATTGGTGTCTCACAGTGGATTCGAACCCGGGTCTCTCACACCAAAGGCATGCGTCTTATCCACTGCGCCATCACCACCCCCAGTTACAGTTACTTTAGTTACTGACAGCCCACCAGGAAGGAAGTTAAGAACATCAGGATGAACAGAATATACACCAACACACTCATCTTTGCTGAAGTCGGTACCGCTGTAGAACTCAACTCCCCAATCTGAGACTGGCTTGAGGAAGGAGAAGTAATCTTGTACGCCCCAGTAATAGAGGCCGTTTCTGCAGTTGGGATGCAGGTCGTATTCTTCAGCATCCCAGTTGTGATTAATGTTTGTTGTTCCTCTATAAGTGCCCTTTTCTTGGAAGATGATGTAAAAATAGTTAGTGGTTACGAGGTAGTGGTCTCCACCCCGGCAGTCGGGATGAAGGCTGTGAACTTCAGCATTGCTGTCTTTCTCCAGGTTGGTGACTCTACGGAACAGATCACCCTTGATGATGTAAAAGTAGCCATTCCAATCGCCAACGTAATGGTCTCCATTTTGGCAGGAAGGGTGCACTCCAAATAGAGATGTCATAACCTTTGTTTAAATTTCTTGACTGCATAAAGCAGTGAAGATCAGAGCGGATTATATAATAATACCAGTCGCCCATTCCACAGATGTCAGTGCCTTTTGCTTTGCTCTTGGGAATAATGCTGTTCATCGTGCCTGAACCTGCAACACAGAATAATTTAAGGTCACAGGTCGTATTTATGAGAGTGCGCAAATACGACCATATCAGCCCCATCCTCAAATCACTCCATTGGCTCCCTGTCTCACTCAGGATTGCGTACGAGGTCTCCCTCCTCACACACCAGTGCATTTATGGTGACCCAGCCCCCCCCCCCCCCCCCCTTACCTCAAGGAGCTCCTCATCCCACAAACTTCCACACGTTGCCTCAGTTCTGTTTCATCTTATTTCCTGAAACCTCCCAGGACTAAGCTACGTACTCTGGGAGATTAGGCTTTCTGTTCAGCCGCTCCCAGTCTGTGGAATACTCTCCCTGACCATCTGAGGACACCAGAGGGTGGATGCTTTTAAAATGTGGTCACGTTTGGTCTGTTTGATTTTGAGTTTGAGTGTGTTTTTCAGTGTTTCCTGATCTGTTTCCTGTGTTGGCATTTGTTTCCTTGGTTACTCATTGTTTGATTGCGACATGCACCTGTTTCTCGTTTCCGTTCATTAGTCTGCCTTTGTATATACAGTATAGCCTTGTGTTTGGTTTGTTCATTGTCTGATCTCGTCATTACAAAGCGGTTGTTCTGTTTGCTGTGTTTTTAGTATTCTCTTATTCTGAGAAGTGTTATTTTGAGATAGTTTTCATTAAAGTACACTGCTTCCATATAGATCCAGCCTCTATTTTCATTCTGTCAACCAGCCGTGACACCAACAATAAAGTTTAATATTATAGCCCACATGGAAAGAAACTATATGGGGATATATGCGCATATATGAAACCTATATGCAGTTTATATGCACATATATGCTAATATATATGCTGCGTATATGCGTATATATGGCACATATAGGGAAAACTGAGGTGCATATATGTGCATATACAGGCCATATAGGTCTCCTGTATTGCTTCTTTATATCCACATATAAGCCCTATATGTGCATACATGTCTCCTAGCTCATAGCAGGATCTGGTCATTTTTTAGCTCATACCTCACTTTGGCAACTGTCATACATGATGCCTAGCTCATATTTTCTATTATCAAGGCAATAAGAACTAACTAAAAAAAGAAATTATGAAAGAACTGTATGTGCAAACATGTGAAATTGGTATCACATGTAATTGGCATGTTATGGAATTTAATTATGGCAATTAAGTGAGAGGAGATGGAAAGCTATGGGAAAGCCATTTACAAGGTCAATTCTTTCTTGTATGAAGAAAGTGGAAAAGAAGGAAATAACAAAATGGTTTGTCGTTTTTTTTATTTTGTCAATCAAGCCCTTTTTCCAATTTCAGGTCACTTCCAGATTCACATTACAACTCATACACATCCACACATTCACCGTTACATCACCAAATGCAATGCAAAATGCAATGTTTTCTGTATTGTCTTAATGCAGTTTCTAGATGAATATGGCTGAAAGGTCATTACAGTCTAAATGTAGCAACAAAAAAAAAAGAACACAGAACATACATTCAAGTAATCATCATCATCATCATCATCATCATCTATCTGAGCATTTCACTGTGGTTAATGAATTTGAAGACAAGCATGTATTTTAGTTTGTAAAGTTTTTAAAAAATCGAAAAGCCCAAAGATCTGTATCTCTGCTAAATGAATTTAATATGTTTGCGATGCCATTTATCTTTTCTTTTCTTTTCTTTTCTTTTCTTTTCTTTTCTTTTTGTCCAAATTATTGTTGTTTCAAGTTATACTTATCAAATGTGAAAATGTGTAAAAGAAATGTGTCAAGAACTTGATATCAAACTCTATAATTTTGAAAATTAAAAAAAAGAAAATCTCCACTCTGCTGCTACTATGGCTGCTAAAGCGCCGCGTAGTTGATGAGTCATGACGTCACCCGCCTGACGTTTGACGATTCGCGCCGAAAGATACCGCCTGCGAGTGAAAATGGCGATGGAGCGTTGGAGATCTGCTATGTCCTACTTATCATCAATCGTAAGTAATCCTAATTTTAATATTTATTAGCAGGGTTTTTTCTGGAGATGGATATTGCGGTGGCAGAGAAGTATAAACTTAGAAATTGTATGGGCTGAAAGTTTAACACGTGTTTGGCAAAATAAATGCTATGTTGTTAGCTGGTAGTGTGGGTGCTCATATAGCCGTTGATAAGATTCAAATTAGAATTATATTTATTTGTCTCTTTCCGGAGGAATTCGTAGAGGGTTCACAAAAGTCATGGCCTAGAGAATAACGTACAGTTCATGAGTACACACACTTCTCTGCCTTCAACGGCTCAAGAAGGCAATCGGCTCTAGAAAAAAACCCTGGGGAATTTGAATTTGGGAGAAATATATATATGTTTTAATTGCGTTCACAAAAAGGTTTCCTCTGCAGAGCCTTATGAATGGGCTTTGGAGGGTTGTAGCTTGCGTTCACAGCTGCAGGAAATGTCTTTCGAAGAGTAACGTTAGAGTTGCTGGGTGCTATTTTGATTTAGTGATTGTAATTGTTTTATTTTTTTTATATAACCTCTTTCTAGAAATCCCTCAAATGAAAAGTGACCTCGCCATTATTGCTCAAAAGGTAAGTTCCTCTGTTTTTCATTGCTTTTTAAAATTGTTTCTCAAGCAGATCTGTAGAGACTTGTGATGTTGGGCTGATTGATAGTGTTAATTATTTGATGTATTTGCACTTTAATTTATTGAAGAGAATAACTATATTTTTCTTCTATGAACAAGACTGGAAGGAGTCCTGTGGAGGATCTAGATTCCCCCTTCTCGACTTTTGGAGAAGTGCAACCGGTGAGTAACCCCCTTGCATTTGTATTTATTTATTTAGTTTACTTGTTACTCAAACAGAGCTATATGGATTTTTATGATGTTTGGCTGATTACTTTTGCATGTAACTTAAATTTATTGACATGTTTGATGTTTTCCAAGCCCCCCCTGTAAATAAGAATCTATAGTGGCTTGCTTGGATGAATAAAAATTGTTGTGGAGTTTTACTAAGTTTCTTTCTTCTCTAAGACTCCAGAGAGGAGACCGAGCCATTTAAAGAGAGTCCCATGGTGACTGGGTGCTTTCGAGAGACACCACAGGTGTGTGTAACCCTTTTATACCTCAGATTTTTCTGTACTTATTTTACTTAAGGCTCCAACTGAGCTATAGGGATTTTTATGTTGGGATAGTTAGTGGTAATATGTAATTTACTTGCCCCATATGCATAAAATTGTTGAAGTTTTACAATTGTTGAGTTTAACAATGTTTTTCTTCTCTAACAAGACTGCAGCAACAGCTGAGACTGTTTCAGCTTGAAGTTATAAAGGGCTCTGGGGTGTTTTGCCAGGCCTTGCCACCTCTGCTACTGCCATGGTGTGGAATCTGCTGCTGGGCACCTTTTGATTTGGAGACTTTGCTAAAAAGCAACCTGAATGGTACAAAACAACATGTTCCTAATCTCTTCTGTCGTTGAAAAAAAAAAAACAAGTCAGTCATATTCTGTGGAATAAATTATGTTTGTGTGCGGGCATACCATTGCTTTTTTACTTGCCATTTTTGTATTTCCTTGCACCTCAAATAAAAGTGATGTGTATATAAAAAATAATCTCTTGTTTTCACCACCTTCATTTTACCCCCCTTTCATAATAATTTTGAAATATTACTTTAAGGTGGAAAGCCAACCAGATGGGGATGGGGAGCAGCTGGTCGCCCTTGACCAAGTCAAAAAGGCAGCCATTATTGGTGAGTAAATGCATAATGCGTTGAGAAGGGAAAACAAAACTTTTAAGACTTTATAAGTTCACTACTTTAACCATAGCTTACTTGTATCAATGTTTATTATGTATCAATGGAGACTGTATTAGATAGGGCACCCATTATTGTTACTGTATCTGCTTGTAACCTATAATACTAATTCATTGCTTGCTCATTTCTTGATCCTACCTTTCCTTTTCTAAAGCCACATTTCTGAATTTTTCCTATCCATGAATTTTCTCTGCTTTGGATGCACATGATTGACCGTGTGACTGTTAACAATGCAGTCCCCATGACGGACGTGCATATGAAAGAACGATGCCGCTAGAAAAAAGGGGGGGTGATGTTTCCAATCAGAATTTCTTTCAGATTTAGCAGAATCCAATCAGAATCTTCCAATTGACGTGTTTACATGACGCATTTTTTATTATGATCAGCCCTTTATCCAAAATATGTGTCCAATCGCAGCTGTACTGTAAGCACTTTGGGTTCCTGATGAAGCACTATATTATTATTATTATACTGTCTTATTATTTTTGTCTTCTCTAGATGCTACATTGAAGAAGTGGCCGGCAGCCAGCCGAGGACAGATAGGCACATCTATCAATTCGAAGCTCACAGAGCTGAGAAGATCAACAAGATAAATTGGGGTTTTTTCTGTTCAGTTTTTTGTCTTATTTTTGTTCTTGTAATATTTGATTGTTCTTAAGTAAATAAATAATTAAAATTTCTACATCTTGGGCTATTATTTATGTTGCCTAGTAGCTATGGATTTTAATAATTATACTAATATATAGGTAACACATAGCTACATATATGCACCTATATATGCACATATAATATAGGAAAACGGCCAATTTTATATATGTCACATATATTAAAATCCTATATCAAAACCTATATTAAAACATATATGTTTATATAGGTTTTTTCCATGTGGGAGAGGTCGATTAATTATATATGTTTTGTTCTGAATTTGATTCTAGTCTGTACTGCTGTGGAGATATGAGGAAAATACATGCGTTCATTATAGTGCCACCTAGGTTCAAATGTGACTGTGTTTGAGTGCACCTGAGTTGTGGGTGGAATTTAGGACAAACCTGCCAAATTTGGTGTTTTGACAGATTCACGTGAAATTTTGCATATTTTGTCTCTATCATCTAGAGACACACAAGACAAAAAGTAATCTAAAGAATTTAAATTTGTCAAATCGTTTAGAAGATATAATTAAATATATAAAATAAAAATTTTGCTGCCGTGGCTCAATTCACTTATCAACCTATGTACAGGATGTCCTCCTTCAACTAGATAGTACAAATTCACACACTACCTTTAATCAAATCGATAAGCGTTAGCCTGGTAGTTTCCTCTCCTTAGCTACAACGCCATATTATGAAGGATAGTCTGACTGAGAGATAGTCAAGGATTCCACTGTGAAAAGTGAAGGAGGTGGAGCACTGCGAGTGGGCGGGGCAGAGGCGGAGCACAGCCAGTGGGTGGAGCACAGCGAGTGGGCGGGGTCAAGAGGAGCACAGCGAGTGCGCGGGGTCAAGCGGAGCACAGCGAGTGTGCGGGGTCAAGCGAAGCACAGAGAGTGGGCGGGGTCAAGCGGAGCACAGCTAGTGTGCGGGGTCAAGCGGGGCACAGCGAGTGTGCGGGGTCAAGCGGAGCACAGCTAGTGTGCGGGATCAAGCGGAGCACAGCGAGTGTGCGGGGTCAAGCGGAGCACAGCTAGTGTGCGGGATCAAGCGGAGCACAGCGAGTGTGTGGGGTCAAGCGGAGCACAGCTAGTGTGCGGGGTCAAGCGGGGCACAGCGAGTGTGCGGGGTCAAGCGGAGCACAGCTAGTGTGCGGGATCAAGCGGAGCACAGCGAGTGTGTGGGGTCAAGCGGAGCACAGCTAGTGTGCGGGGTCAAGCGGGGCACAGCGAGTGTGCGGGGTCAAGCGGAGCACAGCTAGTGTGCGGGATCAAGCGGAGCACAGCGAGTGTGTGGGGTCAAGCGGAGCACAGCGAGTGTGTGGGGTCAAGCGGGGCACAGCGAGTGTGTGGGGTCAAGCGGAGCACAGCTAGTGTGCGGGGTCAAGCGGGGCACAGCGAGTGTGCGGGGTCAAGCGGAGCACAGCTAGTGTGCGGGATCAAGCGGAGCACAGCGAGTGTGTGGGGTCAAGCGGAGCACAGCGAGTGTGTGGGGTCAAGCGGGGCACAGCGAGTGTGTGGGGTCAAGCGGGGCACAGCGAGTGTGCGGGGTCAAGCGGAGCACAGCGAGTGTGTGGGGTCAAGCGGAGCACAGCGAGTGTGCGGGGTCAAGCGGAGCACAGCGAGTGTGCGGGGTCAAGCGGGGCACAGCGAGTGTGCGGGGTCAAGCGGAGCACAGCTAGTGGGTGGGGTCAAGCGGAGCACAGCGAGTGTGCGGGGTCAAGCGGAGCACAGCGAGTGTGTGGGGTCAAGCGGAGCACAGCGAGTGTGTGGGGTCAAGCGGGGCACAGCGAGTGTGCGGGGTCAAGCGGAGCACAGCGAGTGTGCGGGGTCAAGCGGAGCACAGCGAGTGTGCGGGGTCAAGCGGAGCACAGCTAGTGGGCGGGGTCAAGCGGAGCACAGCGAGTGTGTGGGGTCAAGCGGAGCACAGCGAGTGCGCGGGGTCAAGCGGAGCACAGCGAGTGTGCGGGGTCAAGCGGAGCACAGCGAGTGTGCGGGGTCAAGCGGAGCACAGCGAGTGCGCGGGGTCAAGCGGAGCACAGCGAGTGTGCGGGGTCAAGCGGAGCACAGCGAGTGTGTGGGGTCAAGCGGAGCACGACGAGTGGGCGGGGCAGAGGCGGAGCACAGCGAGTGGGCGGGGTCAAGCGGAGCACAGCGAGTGTGCGGGGTCAGGCGGAGCACAGCGAGTGTGCGGGATCAAGCGGAGCACAGCGAGTGTGCGGGGTCAAGCGGGGCACAGCGAGTGTGCGGGGTCAAGCGGAGCACAGCTAGTGGGTGGGGTCAAGCGGAGCACAGCGAGTGTGCGGGGTCAAGCGGAGCACAGCGAGTGTGTGGGGTCAAGCGGAGCACGACGAGTGGGCGGGGCAGAGGCGGAGCACAGCGAGTGGGCGGGGTCAAGCGGAGCACAGCGAGTGTGCGGGGTCAGGCGGAGCACAGCGAGTGGACGGGATCAACCGGAGCACAGCAAGTGGGCGGGATCAAGCGGAGCACAGCGAGTGGACGGGGTCAAGCGGAGCACAGCGAGTGGGCGGGATCAAGCGAAGCACTGCGGGTGGGCGGGGTCAAGCGGAGCACAGCGAGTGGGTGGGATCAACCGGAGCACAGCGAGTGGGCGGGATCAAGCGGAGCACAGCGAGTGGGCGGGGTCAAGCGGAGCACAGCGAGTGGGCGGGGTCAAGCGGAGCACAGCGAGTGGGCGGGATCAAGCGGAGCACAGCGAGTGGGCGGGGTCAAGCGGAGCACAGCGAGTGGGCGGGATCAAGCGGAGCACAGTGAGTGGGCGGGGTCAAGCGGAGCACAGTGAGTGGGCGCGGTCGAAGCACTTTTTTAAGTATATTTTTAAATCTGTAATTTTCCTTTTAGTTGGTGTCATCTCTTCACAGGTGTTTGGTACTGTCTCTTCACAGGTGTTGAGTCATCTGAAATCTTCACAGGAGTTGGGTCATCTGAAGTCTTCACAGGAGTTGGCACTGTCTCTTCACAGGTGTTGAGTCATCTGAAGTCTTCACAGGTGTTGAGTCATCTGAAGTCTTCACAGGAATTCGGTCATATGAAGTCTTCACAGGCGTTGGGTTATCTGAAGTCTTCACAGGTGTTGAGTCATCTGAAGTCTTCACAGGTGTTGGTACTGTCTCTTCACATGTGTTGGGTCATCTGAAGTCTTCACAGGTGTTGGGTCATCTGAAGTCTTCACAGGTGTTGGGTCATCTGAAGTCTTCACAGGTGTTGAGTCATCTTAAGTCTTCACAGGAGTTGGGTCATCTGAAATCTTCACAGGAGTTGGTGCCGTCTCTTCACAGGTGTTGGGTCATCTGAAGTCTTCACAGGTGTTGGGTCATCTGAAGTCTTCATAGGTGTTGGTACTTTCTCTTCACAGGTGTTGGGTCATCTGAAGTCTTCACAGGTGTTGAGTCATCTGAAGTCTTCACAGGTGTTGGTACTGTCTCTTCACAGGTGTTGGGTCATCTGAAGTCTTCACAGGTGTTGGGTCATCTGAAGTCTTCACAGGTGCTGAGTCATCTGAAGTCTTCACAGGTGTTGAGTCATCTGAAGTCCTCACAGGTGTTGGTCATCTGAAGTCTTCACAGGAGTTGGGTCATCTGAAGTCTTCACAGGAGTTGGTGCCGTCTCTTCACAGGTGTTGGGTCATCTGAAGTCTTCACAGGTGTTGGGTCATCTGAAGTCTTCACAGGTGCTGAGTCATCTCAAGTCTTCACAGGTGTTGAGTCATCTGAAGTCCTCACAGGTGTTGGGTCATCTGAAGTCTTCACAGGAGTTGGGTCATCTGAAGTCTTAACAGGAGTTGGTGCCGTCTCTTCACAGGTGTTGGGTCATCTGAAGTCTTCACAGGTTTTGGTACTGTCTCTTCACAGGTTTTTGAGTCATCTAAAGTCTTCACAGGAGTTGGGTCATCCGAAGTCTTCACAGGAGTTGGTACTGTCTCTTCACAGGTGTTGGGTCATCTGAAGTCTTCACAGGAGTTGGTGCCGTCTCTTCACAGGTGTTGGGTCATCTGAAGTCTTCACAGGTGTTGGGTCATCTGAAGTCTTCAAAGGTGCTGAGTCATCTGAAGTCTTCACAGGTGTTGAGTCATCTGAAGTCCTCACAGGTGTTGGGTCATCTGAAGTCTTCACAGGAGTTGGGTCATCTGAAGTCTTCACAGGAGTTGGGTCATCTGAAGTCTTCACAGGAGTTGGGTCATCTGAAGTCTTCACAGGAGTTGGTACCATCTCTTCACAGGTGTTGGGTCATCTGAAGTCTTCACAGGTGTTGGGTCATCTGAAGTCTTCACAGGTGCTGAGTCATCTGAAGTCTTCACAGGTGTTGAGTCATCTGAAGTCCTCACAGGTGTTGGGTCTTCTGAAGTATTCACAGGAGTTGGGTCATCTGAAGTCTTCACAGGAGTTGGGTCATCTGAAGTCTTCACAGGTTTTGGTACTGTCTCTTCACAGGTTTTTGAGTCATCTAAAGTCTTCACAGGAGTTGGGTCATCTGAAGTCTTCACAGGAGTTGGTACTGTCTCTTCACAGGTGTTGGGTCATCTGAAGTCTTCACAGGAGTTGGTGCCGTCTCTTCACAGGTGTTGGGTCATCTGAAGTCTTCACAGGTGTTGGGTCATCTGAAGTCTTCACAGGTGCTGAGTCATCTGAAGTCTTCACAGGTGCTGAGTCATCTGAAGTCTTCACAGGTGTTGAGTCATCTGAAGTCCTCACAGGTGTTGGGTCATCTGAAGTCTTCACAGGAGTTGGGTCATCTGAAGTCTTCACAGGAGTTGGTGCCGTCTCTTCACAAGTGTTGGGTCATCTGAAGTCTTCACAGGTGTTGGGTCATCTGAGGTCTTCACAGGTGTTGGTACTGTCTCTTCACAGGTGTTGGGTCATCTGAAGTCTTCACAGGTGTTGGGTCATCTGAAGTCTTCACAGGTGTTGAGTCATCTGAAGTCTTCACAGGTGTTGAGTGATCTGAAGTCTTCACAGGAGTTGGTGCCGTCTCTTCACAGGTGTTGGGTTATCAGAAGTCATCACAGGTGTTGGGTCATCTGAAGTCTTCACAGGTGCTGAGTCATCTGAAGTCTTCACAGGTGTTGAGTCATCTGAAGTTTTCACAGTTGTTGAGTCATCTGAAGTCCTCACAGGTGTTGGGTCATCTGAAGTCTTCACAGGAGTTGGTGCCGTCTCTTCACAGGTGTTGGGTCATCTGAAGTCTTCACAGGTGTTGGGTCATCTGAAGTCTTCACAGGTGTTGGTACTGTCTCTTCACAGGTGTTGGGTCATCTGAAGTCTTCACAGGTGTTGGGCCATCTGAAGTCTTCACAGGTGTTGAGTCATCTGAAGTCTTCACAGGTTTTGGTAATGTCTCTTCACAGGTTTTTGAGTCATCTAAAGTCTTCACAGGAGTTGGGTCATCTGAAGTCTTCACAGGAGTTGGTACTGTCTCTTCACAGGTGTTGGGTCATCTGAAGTCTTCACAGGAGTTGGTGCCGTCACTTCACAGGTGTTGAGTCATTTGAAGTCTTCACAGGTGTTGAGTCATCTGAAGTCTTCACAGGTGTTGGGTCATCTGAAGTTTTCACAGGAGTTGGGTCATCTGAAGTATTCACAGGTGTTGGGTCATCTGAAGTATTCACAGGTGTTGGGTCATCTTAAGTCTTCACAGGAGTTGGGTCATCTGAAGTCTTCACAGGAGTTGGTGCCATCTCTTCACATGTGTTGGGTCATCTGAAGTCTTCACAGGTGTTGGGTCATCTGAAGTCTTCACAGGTGTTGGGTCATCTGAAGTCTTCAGAGGAGTTGGGTCATCTGAATTCTTCACAGGAGTTGGTGCCGTCTCTTCACAGGTGTTGGGTCATCTGAAGTCTTCACAGGTGTTGGTACTGTCTCTTCACAGGTGTTGGGTCATCTGAAGTCTTCACAGGTGTTGGGTCATCTAAAGTCTTCACAGGTGTTGGGTCATCTGAAGTCTTCACAGGTGTTGGGTCATCTGAAGTCTTCACAGGTGTTGGGTCATCTGATTTCTTCATAATAGGCTGGATCCAAACCGGAGCTGAATTTGCAAATAGAAAAAAAAACAGAAGCACATAGAAAATAATTAGCGTAGCTGCTGCTCGTAACATTAAGCAAGACTAATCATGTGCATCTTGATCTGATATAACAGTATAAGGGTAGGAGATGCATTATAAGAATGCTAAGCTAAAGAGATGCGTCTTAAATCTAGATTTAAACCTTCCGCTAATTTTCCTCCATCTGTCCTCTCAGACTGTTTGGCAGAGATTAAAGAATGGTTTACTGTAATTTTTTTTAAAACTTAACACCAGTAAAACAGAAATTCTTCTAGTTGGCTTAAAAAACAATCTGTCCAAATCTACATGCTCATCTGTGAAAATTGACGATTTACCGGTCTCTATATCTAAACAAGTTAAATGTCGTGGGGTCATTTTGGACAGTACTCTTTCATTTGAAGCACATATAAACAGTCTCATCCGCTCTGCTTATTTTCATTTACACAATATCAATCGACTTCGTCCGTCTCTCTCAATAAAGAGCACGGCAATTCTAGTCAATATTTTAGTTACGTCCGTATTGATTTTTGCAACAGTCTTTTTTTATGGATTGCCTTCTAAGGTCCTCAATAAACTCCAATTAGTACAGAACTCGGCTGCCCGAATTATCAGCAGAACTCCCCTTGCTGAACACATTACTCCCGTACTACAATACTTGCACTGGCTCCCGGTAAAATATCGTATTCATTTTGAAATTCTTCTTCTTACTTTCAAAGCACTCAATAACCTTGCCCCTTCATATTTATTGGACCTTCTTCATATTGATACTCCCTCTCGGATTTTAAGATCGTCTTCTTCACTCACTCTTGTTCTCCCTAGAACTCGCACTACTTCTATGGGGTCCCGAGCTTTTAGTCATGCCGCTCCATATTTATGGAACCTGCTGCCACAGGATGTGCGAAACAGTGAAAGTATTCATGTTTTTAAATCTCGCCTAAAGACCCATCTTTTCCGGGAGGCTTTTATGTGATTATTTTTATATTTTAAAACTTGTATACAAGGTTTTGATAGTGAGTATTTGATTACTGTTGTTTGTTTTATTGTGTCTGTAAGGTGTACTTGAGTGTCATGTAAGGTGGCTATAAATAAAAAGTATTATTATTATTATTAGATTTAAACTAGGATTTGTAGTTAGTTTGAGCCCCAGACATTATCAGGAAGGCTATTCCAGAGTTTAGGAGCTAAATGTGAGAACGCCCTTCCTCCTTTAGTGGACTTAGATATCCCAGGAATGACCAGAAGCCTCGAATTTAGTGATCTTAAAGAGCGCGATGGATTGTATGGCGATAGAAGGTCTGTTAAATACACAGGAGCTAAACCATTTAGGGCTTTATAGGTCAGTAGGAATACTTTGCAAATGATACGGAACTTAATAGGTAACCAGTGTATCGATGATAAAATTGGTGTTATATGATCATATTTTCTTGATCTAGTAAGAACTCTAGCGGCTGCATTTTGGACTAACTGTAGCTTGTTTATTGAGGATGCAGGACAACCAGCTAATAAAGCATTACAGTAATCTAGTCTCGAGGTCATGAATGCATGAACTAGCTTTTCTGCATCAGAAACAGATAGCATGTTACGTAGCTTAGCAATGTTTCTGAGTATATGAATATAATAATAATAGATGAAATATGATTTTCGAAAGACAAGTTGCTGTCTAATATAACTCCCAGGGCCCGTGTTCATAAAAAATCTTAGTGAAAAGAGTAGCTCCTAGTGACAAAATTCTAAGAAAATTCTTAGAAATGTGGGCGTTTACTCTTAAAATTAAATTAAAATCCTACTAAAGAAAAAAGTAATTCAGAAAAGCATCTTAACCCATAAAAGAGGTCAAAATTGTTAGGAGTACGGACGAGGACTTTTAAGAGGCTTAAGAGTTTCTTTAGCAGAGGAGAAAATGGCAGAAAGAGGGAGAAGAAATGTGTTGCAGACAATAGATGACAGTGAGTTAATAAGACACTATAGATTAGATTGTGCAGGGATCATGTTTGTGAGTGATCTTATTAGAGACACAATAACATCTCCGACACAGCGCAGGAATGCCATAGCGCCAGAAATGAAAGTGATCATTATTTGAAAACATTATTTGGCGGCTGGGAAAATGCAACAATGCAGCAGTGATGATATGGCCACAATTTGATTACAGCACTTTCAGAACCTCTTATTGTGTCGCAGTTCATTTCGTTTCCACTGGACATTCCCACCTTGCAGGCCCAAAAAAAACTGCATTTATGAATATACTAGGCTTCACAGGTGCGCACAAGCAGGGGGAATGAACCGTTAATAGTTTGCGCTATAAGCTCCCACGTCTGCCTCTTGCCCCGTGCTGTGACACCCGGCCCAAATGTTCCTTTAAGGAGGGCCTTGTGTTCATCCACTAACTTGGCTCACAGTAAACACTGTTCCTCTGCCCAGTTGGGCTTTCTCGTCCTTCTTGTGTTTGATTCCATGTTTGATACATTAAAACCAACATTCAAACCACCACTTAAGTAGACATGCCAGCAATCAGTGTAATTGGAAAGAGTGGACATTTTTTTTTATCATTCTAAGCCAATCAAATACCTTATAGGAAATTAACAGAATGGTAAATAATAAAAAAAGATTTATGTACATATATATATATTTATATATAATGTGTGTGTGTGTGTGTGTGTGTGTGTGTGTGTGTGTGTGTGTGTGTGTGTGTGTGTGTGTGTGTGTGTGTGTGTGTGTGTGTGTGTGTGTGTGTGACAGTAAACAGTAACACTAACAGTAAAATAGGAAAGATTACGCATGTCATTTAAAAGTGAAGGCTTAGAATAGACCAAATTGCTCTCTTTTTTCCTTCTTGGACAACCAACCAATCCCAGTCTTCAAAAGATTGTGTCATACATAGCAACGGGGTCAGCACCGCCTCCTCACTAAGATGAAAGTTTTTGTATTTTCCTCGCTCAGAGTTGCTCTGAGATCGGTCCTGAATCGCTCTTAAGCTAAGACGCCTACGTAGAAGATTTTAAGCTAAATTAAGAGTTTTCTGAGAGGATTCTAAGACTCTTTATGAATACGGGCCCTGGTCTTTAACTGTAGAGGATGGAGTTACAGGCAGTGCTTGAAGTGGGGAAAAGGTGCCGGTACTTTCTTGCATTGGCAAATCATGACATTTGAGATTTCTACAGAGAAAAAAAAAACTTTGAGATATTGCTGGTACAACAACAATTTATTGTTATTTATTAACAACATAAATGTATTTAAACAAGTTCTGTGTGTGTGTGTGTGTGTGTGTGTGTGTGTGTGTGTGTGTGTGTGTGTGTGTGTGTGTGTGTGTGTGTGTGTGTGTGTGTGTGTGTGTGTGTGTGTGTGTGTGTGTGTGTGTAATTGACTACGGTAACGTTAAGGTTGTTAGCTGCAGACTCCTCATTAGCGCTAGCTGTTCCGCTCACATCAACGTTAATTTGAAGCTCATGAATCGTACCCAATGTTTCTGGTTGGACTTGGACCTCTGTTGTGTCTGGCTCTGGCACACACGGTCTTTTAGTACCTTTCTCAAGCCAGGCTAACATAATGACTTACAAACTCGACACACTACTTTTTAGTTTCTAGATTTCAAGTTCAGCATTGAAAAATCTGTAAAAGAGTCAGGGTCGAACCTGGAACCAGGAGTCATTTCAGGTTTCTGAAACAACATCTCGTTGTCTCTACAGAACTTTGATTACATTTCCGGTTATTATTATTATTTTACCCCACAAAACATCTTTATCAAAATCCTGGATATCAAAGCTATCTGTTGCTATCAGTACATCATAGCGATTCCTAAAGACGGGCACATTTTTGTCTGTATTCTTTTTTTGCCCTTTCTAATGTCCCCGAGTTAGGAGACGGAGCTTAACAAAGATTGATAACTTGTCTAACCACTAGGAGGACAAGAACGCTCAGACATTGTTTTGTTGTGAAACAAGTAATCTCTGGCCCCATCTAGTGGACACTTTGAGTCACTGGTGTTTTCACCTTCAGTAAGATACAAATAAAATCTGTTGTATTAATCTGTAGAAGTATAGGAAATTTATTTATTTTCTTAATCTTTTCCTGATCAAAAATCCTTCAATCTAAGGTCTTTTCAGAGTATTTTCCAAGAATCTTCAGTGTGCACAACATTTATTGGGCCTCGAGTGAGTTCACGTTGTGTAACAGTGCAGCGCTTCTGTGCTGTACGTCACACACATGACCAGCGTCGGCCAATAGTGAGCCTGCGTGTGACGTACAACACAGAAGCGCTGCGCTGTTACACTAGTGAACTCACTCGAGGCCCACAGAGAAGGACATGAATAGTTAAAATAAAGTCGTTATTTTTGTTTGTTGTTGCGCACAAAAAGTATTCTCGTCACTTGATAAACTTAAGTATGAGCCACTGTAGTCACTTGGACTATTTTAACGATATCTTTAATAACTTGTCAGGGAACAAGTGTCAATTCCTTAGAAGCCTATGGAGGAGTGATACAGCTCTCAGATTTAATCAAAAATATCTTAATTTGTGTTCCGAAGATGAACGAAGGTCTTACGGGGTTGAACAACATGAGGGAGAGTAAATACTGACAGAATTTACATTTTTGGGTGAACTATCCCTTTAAGCCATTAGTTGGTCCACATCTTCCTCCAGGTGTATTGATCATCTCGTTGCCTCATGGACGTTGCCACTTCATCAGGGAGACTCATTGCAAGCCTTTGCAATGGGCTTTCCCTCCTTGGCAAGGGAGGGTCGTTACTAGAACATCCTTGATCCCTCACTTTATGATGTGTGGGGTTGTTGAGGCTGGTTGGTGTAGTTTAAGGTGAGAGGCTTAGCCCCAGGTGTCACACACTCCCAACAATTTTGCTGATCATTGCAAAAAATCCTTCCTTGAAATTTGTAAAGATTTTCCCATCCCAAAACTCTATGATGACCCTCTGACTTGGCTTACTGAAAATTAAAGCGCCAGTGACTCAAAGTGTCCATTAGATTGAGTTTACTTGTTTCACAACACTGTCTGAGACTCTCTTGTCAGAGAATTTGTAACTTGTTCGTAGTAGTGTAGAGGAACAGTGAACTTTACATATTATTTGGGCAGAGATTGATAAGCGTCTATCCTTTACACAGCATGCGAATAGTGTCTATAAGAAGGCTCAACGGCACTTATTTCCTCTGAGATGGCAGAAGGATTTTAATGTGAGATAGGATATCTTGGCAGCAGGGGATCGGTCACTTCTTGAATCGGTTATAAACTTTCATTTGTATCCTGGTTTAACTGGTTTAAATTACCCAAAGTAATCAGACAGGCATCTAAAATTATTGGGCCCTGCAGATTCAGCAGTTAGACCTCTATAACTGTGCAGTAAAGAGGAAATTGACACCTCACTGACCCCTCTCATCCTCTGTATCACTCATTTACCGCCATTAGGTTGTCGGTTTAGAGCTCCTTTGGCCACAAAGAAAGCTTACAGGAATTATTTTATTCACTGATAAAAAATATTCTGTGGTGAAGTAAATGCTACAGAAAAAACAAATGTAATTTCTACATGAAAAAGTTAGTTCAGACAAAAATGATAAAAAAGGAAATCAAATTATTTGTTCAGTACTCAATTCAAGCTTGTAGAAATTAAAGCATAAATATCAATTATATAAAATTTAGTAAAACCCACTAAATTTGAGAAAACAGAAAAAATAAAAAAAAACAGGTGCCGTATTGCTGTAAACAGCGGCTTAATTTGTGAGCGAAGCTTCTGAAAAGAAAGGGCGATGGACTGCTGAAGGTGGCCGGGTAGGTGGCGCTGCTGTGGGGGAAAAGGATAGACCGGCTAAATAGAAATGGAGGTTGAAGTCCAGATTGGCTGGATGAGGTATCTGGACAGGAGAGTTAAGTGGCGGTCCCACTACACTTCTCTTTCCATTGATTTTCTGGATGGAGGGATAAGATACGATAAGATTGGCTTTGTGGTCCTGAAGGAAATTTGCCCTGGACACATACAATACTGCTGTTTAAATACAAATGACATATTGTCATGTGGATGGCGGATGAACGCAGACAGTATGCAATCACAGAACGTTTATTGTAGACAGAAAACAAAACCCACGAGGGGGCAAAACACGACTAGGACAAGGAATGGATGGCAGACTAGACTATGACTGTACAATAAACTGACAATTCTTCAAATAAACATTCACAAAGACAAGACAATACACTAAGTACTCACGGGTAAGAAATGGCAAGGTATAGCAACAGACAGATTCGACAACATTCAGCATAAATTAGGCAATGAACCGACACAAGACAGCAAACACAAGGGGACTAAATACCAAGAAACTAACAAGGGGAACAGGTGACGCTAACAAGGCAATCATGACTAAACAAGGATAACAAGGGGGCGGGGTTGCAAGACGAGACAAAACAAGCACATGGCCCAAACAACAGACCATGCGCTTGTACATAAAACCTGTATTGTGGCAGGATCATGACAGACCCAAGGACATGGCAGAATCATGACAGAACCCCCCGCTTAAGGAGCGGCTTCCAGAGGCTCAAAGGTACACCAAGCACAAGACAAGACGGAACGAGACATGGAAACCAACAAAACATGGAAAACACTAATAACGGCATACATGAATAAACAATAACAGGGTTAGGGTGGAACAATAAAAGCATCAAACATGGCAGGGGAGGTGGAGGAATAACAGAGTTCATGGGGGGTGGTCCAGGGTGGATTGGTGTGCTGGGGGGTCTTAGGTCCACGGGATGAGGGCAGAGGACGAGGACTCTTGGCAGGCTTAGACGGAGACACACGAGGAGAGGTCTTGGGGGAAACAGTCCGGGGCTAAGTGGAGACAGGGAAAACAGTCCGAGAACTAGTGGTGACGGGGACAAACGGGGAAACAGTCTGGGGACTAGTGGAAACAGGGACGAACGGGGAAACAGACTGGGATACTGCTTTAGTGGTAGCAGTAACAGATTCAGACACGGAGGACACAGAGGATGAGGAAATGGGACTCCTGACGGGGGACATAGCAGGCGAAGGGGCAGGACAGGGTGCAGCGCTCTCCGTGGCAGGCTTGGGTGCGGCGCTCACAGGGACAGGATCGGGTGCGGCGCTCACAGGGACAGGATCGGGTGCGGCGCTCACAGGGACAGGATCGGGAATAGAGCTCACAGACAGTGGGCTCGGACAAGACATGACGGGCACAGAGGATCTTGACAAGCTTGGCAAGGTAGTCTGCTAGAGTCTCGGCAGCAACAATGATAGGCATCCGCTTACGAGCAGACACCGCTTGCAGGACTGCTTCTGCAGCTTGATCGGCCGCAGCTCTCACAGAGGCAGATTCAGTAACCGGGCAACCAGCTGCTGATTCAGGGATGGCGCTTGCAGTAGTGGGCTCTGGAACAGCACTTGCAGTAGCGGGCTCTGGAACAGCGCTTGACGAAGGATGGGAGGCTCCCCTCTTCCTCTTAGGTCGGGAAGCAATGGTCACAGCAGGACTCATGATCAGCTGGACGGGCTCAGCGGAAGAAAAAACAGGAACTGGGAAGACCATCTGTGGTTGGGTAAGCTCAGATGAAGATGATTCCGAAGGGGAATCCCACGAAACCAGTCTCCCTCGTTTACCAGGGAGGTCATTGGGTGTGGAAGACGCCTCTGGAGTCGTGGGGGAACCAGCCTGGTCCCCAAGCGTCGCAACCAGGGCCGGCGCTCCGCACACGCACTGCGCGTAGGGCACCAAGTGCTTGGGGGGGCACCAAAAAATCTGGGTCGTGAAAAATCATCACAATAGGCTACAAGTATAAATAACAAATAAAACATGTCTAAAGCATGTTAATATACAAAAGCAATACAAAAGTAAGGCCTAGACCAAATTAGTCGAGAAAAAGGTGAATCTCCTGTGCCAGTCTCCCTCTGGTGCCCCCCCTTCCCCACCTCCCAGTGGTCTGTTCGATTTTGCCTCAATTAATGTCAAATTTGGCAGACACCGACCTCAGAATGGTCTCGAAAAGGCACCAAGAGTCGGGGGCGGAAAAAGGAAAAAGAAGAGACAGCGGGATGATACTCGCGCGTCGCTTGCAGGTAAGACAATGTTTTAAATAAAAATGTTAGTTTTGTAGCGCGGGCACCCTTGCGTCGTATATGCATGTCCAGGGGGGCGTCGCTAGTAGTGCAAATTATCCGGGGCAGGCTTTTTTAGCCCTGCATGTTGAATCTTTTATTTTTACGGGGGTCCGGGGATTTCTCCCCCGGGAAATTTTGAAACTTGGGCTGTTTAAGATGCAGTTAGTTTGTTTGAGAAGAAAAGGAAGAACGCTTAGATACGTTTTTTCGTTGTTGTTCTATGCGCATAATGCGGTCATTTTCAAGAGGTTCATAGGCCAAGGCCCAAGGGCGACATCTTTTGGTGAAACAGCAATTAGAAAACCCCCCCACAATCTCAGTGTTTGTATATTTTCATATTCACAGAGTTGTCAAATTATTAGGGCTGGGAAAAGATTCATCGCATCCAAAACAAAAGTTTGTGTCTACATGATATATCTGTGTGTGCGCTGTGTATATTTATTTTGTATATATAAATACACACACACATGCACGTATTTAAGAAATATTTGCATGTATATACTGTATATATTTATATATAATTTATATTATATATACACATTTAAATATTTTTTATATAAATAACAAATATTTCTTAAAAAATATTTGGGGGGAGTGGGGGGGGGGGCACCACCAAGCATTTGTGCTTAGTGCACCCAAATGGCTAGCGCCGGCCCTGGTCGCAACGCCTATCATACGACCCTCCGGGATGACAGGAAGACAGGCAGAAGGTGAAGACCTCGAGGATGCCGCCCCAGACTCCTCCCGGGAGAAGTGGTCATACAGCCGGGAGAAGTTTGACAAGATCCACTCACCCTCAGGTGAGTATGGAAGGGTGACACTCTTCTTGTTGAGGGGGGGGAAGACAACCAGACTTCTTCAAGGGGGTCCAGACGATGCTTGGCAGAGAAGGACAAACGGCCTCCTGGGTTCTTCTTTGGTCGGTTCATTCTGTCATGTGGATGGCGGATGAACCCAGACAGTATGCAATCACAGAACATTTATTGTAGACAGAAAACAGGAAAATAAAACCCACAAGGGGGCAAAACACGACTAGGACAAGGAATGGATGGCAGACTAGACTAGACAATGACTGTACAATAAACTGACAATTCTTCAAATAAACATTCACAAAGACAAGACTCTACACTAAGTACTCACGGTAAGAAATGGCAAGGTATAACAACAGACAGATTCGACAAAATTCAGCATAAATTAGGCAATGAACCGACACAAGACAGCAAACACAAGGGGACTAAATACCAAGAAACTAACGAGGGGAACAGGTGACGCTAACAAGGCAATCATGACTAAACAAGGATAACAAGGGGGCGGGGTTGCAAGACGAGACAAAACAAGCACATGGCCCAAACAACAGACCATGCGCTTGTACAGAAAACATGGGTCTGTCATGATCCTGCCACAATACTAGAATACAAGGACATGATGGCAGAATCATGGCACATATGACATACATACAATACATACAACATCCTGTCAACATTTCACATGAGTGAAGGACATGAGTACAGACACTTTTTACCTGAACGCTCCATGTCAGTTTATTATCGATGTAGATGCCCAGATATCTGTAAGAGTCCACCTGGGCTATATTTTGATTGTTAATGACCACTGGTGAGTGGTCTCCAATAGACTTAGGATCAAACAGCATCTCCAATGTTTTCTTCATATTAATGGTAAGAAAATGTGTCACACCACTGGAAAAAATTATAAACCTCATATTTACATTTAACTACATCTGATGTATCTAATATGAGACCCTGATAGCTGTATCATCAGAGAACTTAATCATATGATCATTAACAGTAGTGCGGCATCCTGGTGTAAGGATTCTATGGAAGCAGAACAGTCTCAATTCTAATTCACGCAAAAAAAACATAATTCACACATGTGTAGAATATTTCACATGCATGAAACCTAATTCACGTACACAAAAAAAAAAAATGACGTGCGTGAAAAAAAATTATATTCACAAATAGCAATTCACATGCGCAAAATAAAATTATATATTCATAAAATACATTTCACAAATGCAAAACACAATTCATAGATATACAACTGTGCACAAAAACCTTTGAATGTTTAAAATGTACGAGTATCGCCTTGGATGTGTGTGTGTGTGTGTGTGTGTGTGTGTGTGTGTGTGTGTGTGTGTGTGTGTGTGTGTGTGTGTGTGTGTGTGTGTGTGTGTGTGTGTGTGTGTGTGTGTGTGTGTGGTTTTTTGAGTAGGGGTGGGCGGATCGATCTAAATATCAATAGTATCGATGCCAACACTGGTATTGGTATCAGATCGATTACAATTGTAATTTAATCGATATTTTAATTTAAATATCTCTCCTCTACGTTCACTATACTTTGCTCATGTCTTCTACCTCTACAATCCTGAGCACACGCTGCTTTCACGTCCATTTGCTCCTCCTCCCCCTCCTGCTGCTCTTCTGTGATTCGTTGTTGTGTCGTCACGTGACTCACTGACACAACGCGCCGAGGAGCAGCGAAGGCTGATAATAGCACATTGAATGAGAGATCAGGATGGCCGAGAGGGGGCTCAGGGAATGTAATTGCACAGGTATATTTGTTCTTTGTTTGTTCTTCAGTAATAATTGTGTGCACTTTATTTCACTTTATTTAATTTGCTTTTAAAACCAGAAAACAGGGAGAGATTTTTGTTATTCTTTATTTATATTTCTTTTTTTTAAAAAAGGCTGTAAAGCATTAATTCTACAGTGCCTAATAACTAATAATTGTGTGCACTTCAATACATTAATAAAAAAATATTGCCTAAAGAATTGATTATTCATTCACCTCAGAAATAATGACATACTGCTCTCCCCTACACAAAATTATTTTTTTTTAAGTAAAAAGTATCGTATTGGTATCGGTATCGGCAATACTGACCCTATATGTATTCGCCCACCACAATTTTTGAACTTTCCTCGCTGCACTCTCCTCCTACACAGAGCGGTCGTACTCTTTAGCCAATCAGATTTAAGCTTATCAATCGACCAATCAGTATCACGTGAGGGCGGGCCTTCCTGCATGTTACGTCATGCAGCTTTCGACTACAGTTCATCAGCAGAGGTATGTGTGATCGGTTCATTTCTGTGTGTTTACTGAAGTTAAAGGGATACTCCAGGATTTAGCATTAAGCTTTGTATCAGTAGAAAACCAGTAGTATTTTCGAATTACCTTGCTTCCCCCCCCCCCTCATTTCCCCCTGATATGAGAGATTTATGTATTTTTAGTCTGGAAAAAATCCTCCGATGACGCAAAAATCGTCATTTTGCGTCATCGGAGGATTTTTGGGCCAGAGGCTTAAAACTACAGCCAGTACTAGTAGCTAGTTCCGCATGTTTTCACTACGCCCATATGGGGCGGGATCTCACTCACAGAAAGTAAGATATTGTAAGCCATCTTTCTGTAGAAGCTAAGCTAGCAGGCTCTTGCTCTGTGTATAAAGTTTGTATAGTGGGCTAATCACGATAGCGGAAGGTAACGTTAGTTTAGAAGTTGAAATGACAGAAGGGGATTTCGAAGATCAGTTGCGCGAATCTGATGCTCGCGGCTACCTGTACGAGCCGCAATACAGCGATGAACAGTTGCGGGAGATGGAGGAACAAGATGCGGCCGGAGCAGCTGCTGCAGCAGGGGAGCAAGACCTGACTCGAGCCCGGCCAGACTCCAGCTGGGGCGGACTGGAGCTGTCAGTGCTCTCGCTGTGCGCCTATGGAAACAGATAGAGAGTCCTATTACTGTCGCGAATTTCAACGATCCCATTTTCTTCTGGACGAGATAAATTGGGAACGCCACCCAAAGCCCGCAGGGACAAACGGACGGCTTAGTGTAAAGTGAGTAACGTTATTTGGTTTGTTTTTCTTTTTTTTACCAAGACGTAATGTACAGAGTTTGGACACCCGGCATTATCACAATATTCTTCCCTCGTAACGTTAGTCAGCTGAGCTATTGTTGTTATATTTACATCTATGATAGTATACTGTGTGCAAATAGTTCGCATTGCTAAAGTTGTGCTTAACGTTACTGTTTTGTAGACAATATCGCCTAACAGCCTATCGTCACTTTATGGAATGGTTCCTGCAAGGCGAGCGACTTGGTAAAGACTATCGTCTCGTTTTGCCCACCTGTGTTGTCCAGGATATCAGACGGAGATATCCAGCTCCTGACTGACAATACTGTGAATGAATATAAGGAAACAGCTGAAGCTCTGGAAGAGCTTTGAGTGTAAAAGTGTTAATATTAATTTTACGTTAATATAAAAGTTATAACTCCCATCGGTTGTGGTTCTTTTTATAAACCTTTAAACCTTTACTGTTACTAGAGTACGTATTAGCCTAGAGAATGTGTGGAGAAATTTTTCGGATACTGCCGCCTGTAACCGGTAGGCGTGGTTTGGGAGTGGCCTGGCCTCGTAAGGGCAGCAAAGCAAGTGCATTCTGGGAGTTGTTGTCTTTCAGCCACATGAGTAAAAAATACATTTTCTGCCTTTTCTCAGTCTAGAATGCTTCAATTTCAAAAATAATTTCACATTTCTACTATATAAATGATCACTATTAAATACACATTCATCTTCCCACAGCTGGAGTATCCCTTTAAATAAGTTAGAGATTAGTTGAAGCAATAGTTTATGAACTATTAATTGATGTAAGCAAGTGGTGTGGTAATCAGATGTCCCATATCGTGTCAGAAATGAAGAGGAATGATGCTTGTTTTGTTATATTTTAGCTGCAGGTACAGACAGCTCTCACACAACAATCACGCTAATGATTAAAACAAAACAATAATCTGGTGTCAATATCCATCGATATTGTTCTTTAAATAGTGAATATACCTATTTTAATGAGCACCCATTGTTTATTTGCCATTTGTGTATGTTGTTAAATTATTAAACACTTGTTGTCTCCCTGCATTTATCAGGATTACTCACCTTTGGCATGACATCTGGATAGCAGTCACAAACATCTTAATTCATGTTGTTTCTTTATTCTCTTTTATACTTAATGTTTTTGTATTAATGTCTTAATTGGTAACACTTGCAATAACGTTTCATTAGTTAACATGAACTAATAATGAACTGCATGTACACAGCGTTTATTAATTTTTGTTAATTTTAATTTACTATTACTTTATTAAAATCTTGTTAACATTAGTCAATGCACTGTGAACTAACAATGAACAGCTGTATTTTTAACTAACGTTGACGAAGATTAACAAACACAGCAACAAATATATTGCTCATGGTTAGTTACATTGACTAATGTTAACTTATGAACCTTATTGTAAAAGTGATACCAATATATTCAACATTCATTTCCTTATGTTTTGTGCAGTATTGTCATATCAAGGTTTTTAGTGTCACAGGACAATGTTGTGAACTATTGATTTTACTATGCCTAGTAAAATAGGCAAATCTGATTTTATGCTGATAAGACAAAGGTACTTATCATAGAGAGGCAATTAAGATCATGCAACTAAGATTACTCCGTAAACTCTATTCAAATACCATCACTTAATCTCCCAAATCCTCTGTCTACACCTCTTGTACTAAAGGTTTTTATTATTTTAAATATCAGACCAAAATCTGATATGTCCTAACAGAGAGGTCTACTGATGACTGGATTGAACACAATTCATTTGTACACTTTCCACTCGATGTATTGCACTTACATACTTTAAAGGCAAATAAGACTCTGACTGGATCTCACAACTCTGGAAGAGACATATATTTCTCTGTACTGAATGCTGTTTCATGTCAGTTCATGATCTTCATCTAACAGGAACATTAATCATGGTCAAGTCATTTTATATATATTTTATTCCCAAATGATTTAGAAGCTTTCAAATTAATAAAATGTTTACATCACATGTAACTATGTCTTTGAATCTCGTAACTATATAGGCTTAGACAAGCTTTGACTTACAGCAAATCTATTTCCTTACTCTGTAAACAAATAGAATAAGTTGCGTAAAGTAGGGAGAAGAGTTCTAGAGGAAAATTTGCAAATGCCAAACCACATTTGCATTTTACTGAATGTAACATCAAGTTCTTGAAAGACTTAAAGTATAGGCGCCCCCTTTTAACCCGTTTAAACATGCATAACTCATTTAAAATGTGCAGACATTCTTCATGGACTGTTGAATTGTTCTGACATGCACTGGTTCCCATGACAAATACTTGTCACAGGAAGTGCTAACTCGTGACGTCATTTTGTAAACAAACCAGCCTAGGTGGCTAAGCTAACTTAACCTAGCGTCCATCCAGCTTAGGCTAAGCTAAGCTAACCTAGCATCCATCCAGCTTAGGCTAAGCTACATAATGACTTCTACAGTTAGCGGTTAGCATCATTTACTTGAAGCCTTATTTACAGCTTTTATGTATACAGCGCAGAGTATTCTAAAATACTTTCTTTAACCCCATTTAGGGTTTCTAATATTTCTCTTTCCTTACTTTCAATTCTTCTCAGCTGAATTTCACCTTCACTAGTTTAGGCATAGTACTTGCTGAGCACTGTAGGCAAGGGCGTAGGGGGGGACGCTAGGTACTAGTCCCAATCAATATTTTGAGATGACAAATTTGTCCCCACCAATATTTAGCAAGCTCCTTTGAACTGCTATTTTGATATTTGCGCTGCATTTGGATCTTTGCGCTGCTATTTGGATCGATTACAATGGCCAGGACGACGACAGTACAAGATACGCCGTAATGTGATTGGCGGCGGGGTATCTGACAGGCAGGCTACACGCGCGGGCCGGGACTACTTTTTGTGCTTGCACTCACTGGCAGCGAGCGGGTGGTGTCTGCGTGTGTGTGTGTGCGCGCGTGACGACGCCGACGGTAAGTTACCAGGGCTGTCTCTCTGCCTGCCATATACAAAGGCCAGAGTAAAAGATTTTAATATTCCCTTTTTTGCCCCTTTTTGTACTTTGTAGATCAGCTATGTCACCCAAGAAGAAGAAAGGGCACATACAAAGCTTTTTCATAAAGCAGAGTGTAAGTAGGCAAAAATAACTAGCCACACAAATAACTAGCAGTAGTAGTGACTGACCAGGCTTTCAAATGCAGATTCTACTGTGGAAAATAGTATTAACTGGTGATCCTGGTTACCCAGGATATTGTTACAGTTAAACCTAGCTTCTGCAATCTTTCAAGGTTAGGAGCATTAATGTCCCCACCAAAGCTGAGACCAAACCTACGCCCATGGCTGTAGGCTAAATTTGCAGATGCCCTGTCAATTAAACCCAAGTTTAATTACATGTAAACTGTGTAGCTAGAGAAGAATTCTTATAGTTATGAGAATTTTCATCAGCATGTTGACTAAACCTTTGGAGGGACACACACGGTGTGGTCTTGAACACGCAACTGCACTGACCCACTATTTGTACCATAAAGACTCAGAAGGATTCTCGAAATAAAATAGAATTTAATTTGTGAAAGGAGTTTACAGACAAAAATAAAAGTAGATGCTCGACAAGCTCCGTCTCAGAGTTCTTTGGCATATGCCCCGTCCTCCGTCCGAGTCTGAAGGTTAGCTTGTAGGTCCTGCCTGATGTTAGAGGCAGGGGCGGAGCCTCCCCCCGACGAGTGGACGGGAGCCATTCTGGTGGTGGTGGGGAGGATGGGGGAAAACTTTGCTACGACACCTGCGGGCAACAACATGGTAAGATCAGTCTTTTATATTCGATGTCAAGCTGTGATTGGTAGCGTGGAATTATAAATTAATGACGTGGCAGTGAAGTCTTTCTGGTAGAACTTCCGCTTACGCTTTCATGGAGTGTTGGTCCAGGCAAATCTAAGGTTAGTCACTAGTGCTATTGATTATTCTCAATTTCAGATCATTCCCGCTGTTTTGATCACTTACTTAAGTCCTTTTTATTTTATTTTACTTCGATAATAATAGCAGTCAGCTATTCACTTGTCTATTCTGTCATCTATATGATTTATGTCCATTTCCTCTCTTGTTCGAATGTGGTTCCATTTCCCATAGGGCCCAGAAAGGAACCAGAGACACCTTTATTTGTGATTTTGTTTATTTTCAACAAGGGCACTAATTTTTATGACCCTGCAACACAAGTTGCAACGATTACTAGGGCATAACTATAGTCCTGAAGATTGATAATAAGCATAATTTGAATAGGAAAGCTGTCCTTTTTCCTCCTATCCTTCTCTTCGTCAAGCCGTAGTGAACCACCAGTTAAGTACAGAGAAATATTTCATATTGGTCATAAGAACCATCTTAAGTCATTTATTTCATCTCGGCTATGCCCTTTCCAGGAAATACTCTCGGAACCTCACAAGTCTTAGCCTCCTAACATCCACAGCTAAGATAAGGATACAAGGTAGGGTTAGGGTTAGGGTTAGGGTAGGGTAGAGTTAGGGTTAGGGTAATTTGATCGATTTCCTGATCCTGATCGATTGCTCCTGTCTGCCTGCTGTGTTTTGTTTGCTTCGAGGCAGTAAGCTCCGTCTAAGCCTCGTATTAGCTTTGTATTTCTTTCTGTTTTGAACCATCATTTACTACCATTTCTAGTTGTTTATACTACTAAATACAGCTTAGACAACATCTCAGATTAACCTGACATCGCTAGCTTCCGTTATTGTTAGAACAACACGCTAGTAACTCGCTAGCCTGTTAACGCGCCACCCGTGCGCTCAGTTATTTAATTATTTTTCTCTTGCGCGCCCGCGCCTCTTGAGTTCATAAAAAGCCCAGGTGAGTAAGAATCAGTCAACAAACACGGTGAGTAATGTCTTGTCCTGTTATTGTCACCTGCACTTCATGTTACATGTTTAGCATAGCCTTCCCCGTCTGCAATATAGGGTTTATATGTGATAAATGCAAGGAAACAGTCAGGATGACGGAGAAGATTTCAGAATTAGAAACACGCATCCAAACTTTAATTGAGGATAGTAAGTGTGCTAGAGCTTTAGATTCTATTTTGGATGCGCCTAGCATAGTGAACCCTTTACATGATTCGGTTCCGGCTGAATTATTGCCTTAGCAGCCAGGCAGATGGGTGACAGTGAGGGATCACTCTAGTCACGGATCAAAAAACCACTCTTCCGTTCCGATTACCACAACAAATCGATTTGCCCCACTCAGTGAAACACCCACTGAGAATTCTGTTGATTGTGCCCTGGTAATTGGCGATTCTATTACACGGAACGTGAAAATAGGGACACCAGCCAACATAGTCACATGTTTGCCGGGAGCCAGAGCGCCTGACATCAAAGCAAATTTAAAAGTGCTGGCTAATGCTAATCGTAAATTCTCTAAGATTGTTATTCACGTCGGCACTAATGATGTTCGACTCCGACAGTCTGAGATCACCAAAATTAATATTAAAGAGGTGTTTGAACTCGCAAGTACGATGTCAGGCACTGTAATTTGCTCTGGCCCCCTTCCTGTTCGAAGGAGTGATGAGATAGTTAGCAGATTGTCATCACTCAATGGCTGGCTGTCTAAGTGGTGTTCGCAAAATAATATAGAATTCATAGACAATTGGAAAAGTTTTTGGGGCAAACCTGACCTGTTGAAAAGAGATGGTATTCATCCCTCCTGGGATGGTGCTGCTCTTCTCTCTAGTAATTTGGCTCAAAGTCTTAGAGACAAAACATGACAATCTGGGGCTCAGGTCAGGAAGCAGACAAACTGGCTAAACCGACCGTCTGCTAGCGGCCTCGCGTCACCAAGGTCAGATAAATCCCATCACATAGAGGCTCTTTCACCTAGATATCATCATATAGAGACTGTGTCTGTTCCCCGAATTTGGAAATCCAAAAAACGTCCAAACCGATCTAAGGTTAAAAATGTAATTGATATTCAACAAATAAAAAATAGATATAATACAGATGAGCAAACGATAAAGCTGGGGTTTCTGAATATTCGATCCCTTACTTCAAAAGCACTCATAGTTAATGATATGATTTCAGACTATAACCTAGATGTGTTGTGTATGACAGAAACCTGGCTAAAACCAGACGATTACATTACTTTAAATGAGTCCACCCCTCATGATTACTGTTATAAACATGAACCTCGCCTGAAAGGCAAAGGGGGAGGTGTTGCTGTAATTTATAGTCATATTTTCAAAACCACTAAAAAATCTAGTTTAAAATATATTTCTTTTGAAGTGTTGGTGCTTAATGTAAAAATATATAATGTAAACAATAAATCAAGTTTGAGAATTCTGCTGGCAACTGTATACAGGCCACCAGGGCACCATAAAGATTTTATCAAAGAATTTGCTGACTTTCTATCAGAATTAGTATTGACTGCAGATAAAGTCCAAATTGTTGGTGATTTTAATATACATGTAGATAATGGAAAAGATGCAATGGAATTGGCATTTAAAGACATTCTTAACTCTATTGGAGTTAGACAACACGTGTCAGGACCTACTCATTGTCGTAATCATACTCTAGATCTAATATTATCACATGGAATCAATGTTGTTGCTGTTGAAATTCTGCAGCAGAGCGACGACATCTCAGATCATTATCTAGTCTCATGTAAATTACATTTAGCCAAGGCTGCAAAGCCGACTCCGTGTTACAAGTATGTTAGACCTATCACTTCTGCCACTAAAGATTGCTTTATCAATAATCTTCCTAATCAGTTTCATCGTCTCAGCATCCCAGATAGCTTGGAAGAACTTGATATTGCAACAGAACCTTTTAACTCTCTCCTTTCCAGCACTTTAGATACAGTTGCTCCGTTGCGCTTAAAGAAGATTAAAGAAAATAGTCCAACGCCGTGGTACAACGAGCACACCCTGGCCCTTAAGAGAGCAGCCAGAAAAATGGAGCGCAACTGGAAGAAAACAAAACTAGAGGTATTTCGGATTTCATGGAAGGAGAGCTCGATTGCTTACAGAGAGGCTTTAAAAGCTGCTAGATCTGCTTATTTTTCAACCCTATTAGAAGAAAATAAACATAACCCTAGGTATTTATTTGAAAAAGTGGCTACACTAACGAAAAAGAAAGCTTCAAGCCCAGAAGTTTCCAAGAAACACAGCAGTAATGACTTTATGAACTTCTTCACTTATAAGATTGATAATATTAGGGACAAAATTATAACTATGCAACCGTCTACTACAGCATCACATCAGGGAGTGCATTATAGTCTCCCCGAGGTAAAATTTGATTCATTTGTTGCCATAGGAGAGGAAGAATTTTGCAAACTCGTTAATTCATCTATATCGACAACATGTATGTTAGACCCTATACCGACTAAACTACTGAAAGAGATGCTTCCAGAAGTCATAGATCCTCTTCTTAACATCATTAATTCATCTTTGTCTATAGGATACGTACCAAAAACCTTTAAGCTGGCTATGATTAAACCGCTTGTTAAAAAAACGCAACTTGATCCTACAGAATTAGTCAATTACAGGCCGATCTCAAATCTACCTTTTCTGTCAAAGATACTAGAAAAGGCAGTATCCTCACAACTGTGTTCCTTTCTTGAAAGAAATGGTATCTGCGAGGATTTCCAGTCCGGATTTAGACCGTACCATAGCACTGAGACAGCTCTCATTAGAGTCACAAATGATTTGCTCTTATCATCCGATCGTGGTTGTATCTCTCTATTAGTGTTACTTGATCTTAGTGCTGCATTTGACACCATTGACCACGACATTCTCTTAAAAAGACTAGAAAACTATGTTGCCATTAGTGGAATACCATTAATATGGTTTAAATCATATTTATCTGACCGCTATCAGTTTGTAGCAGTAAATGAAGAGATGTCTTATCGATCTCAAGTTCAGTATGGCGTACCACAAGGCTCAGTACTAGGACCGCTGCTGTTCACTCTGTACATGCTACCTTTAGGAGATATCATTAGGAAACATGGAATTAGCTTTCACTGTTATGCTGATGATACTCAGCTCTATATTTCTTCCAAACCTAACGAAACTCACCAATTCACAAAATTATCGGAATTTATAGTTGATATCAAAAATTGGATGACTAGTAATTTCCTACTACTAAATTGAGTAAATTGAAAAAACAGAGATTCTAATTATTGGACAAAAAACTTCCACACGTAATAACCTAGAATACCGTCTAACACTTGATGGCTGCTCTGTTAAGTCCTCGTCGTCAGTTAGGACCCTGGGTGTGCTCTTTGATACCAATCTTTAATTTGAAAGTCACGTGTCTAGTGTCTGTAAAACCGCATTTTCCATCTTAAAAATATATCTAAATTACGTCATATGCTCTCATTGACAAATGCGGAACAACTAGTTCATGCGTTCATGACATCAAGGCTAGATTATTGTAATGCTGTACTGGGTGGTTGCCCTGCACGCTTAATAAACAAACTACAGCTAGTTCAAAACGCAGCCGCTAGAGTTCTTACCAGAACCAGGAAGTACGACCATATTAGCCCGGTTCTGTCAACACTGCATTGGCTCCCTATTAAACATCGTATAAATTTTAAAATATTGCTGATTACTTACAAGGCACTAAATGGTTTAGCTCCCGAGTACTTGAGCGAGCTCTTAACGCATTATAGTCCTTCACGTCTATTGCGATCTCAAAACTCCGGCCAGTTGATAATACCTAGAATATCTAAATCGACTGCTGGCGGAAGATCCTTTTCCTATTTAGCACCAAAACTCTGGAACAATCTTCCTAACATTGTCCTAACATTCCTAACATCTTCCAGACACAGTCTGTCAGTTCAAAGCTAGACTAAAAACACATCTCTTTGACCTAGCATTCACATAACACTCTATAGACTTCTATAATTCAATATTAGGCTGCTTAGATTAGGTCAGCTGGAACTGGGAACACTTCCCTCAAATCCTGATGTACTCGTTACATCATAAGAAGAATGGCATCTACGCTAATTTTAGTGTCTTTGTTTATCCCGAGGTTTTCCCGAAGCCTGCTGGATCCAGGCCGTTTCCAGATCTGACGAAGGACTTTCGCCTGGACCTGATGACAATGCAGTGCTGAAGTGCCATCTACCCTCTCCCTATGGAGGATCCCTATACCACTCTACAGATAAAGCGTTGTGGAATTTTTCGGTTTGCGTACCTACCCAAAGTGATAAGATAAAATAAAAAATTCTGCATCAAAATTTATAGACAAGTAGTTTGTTTAGGCATGGTTTGTAAGGAATTACAAACCTGCGCACATATATTCAAACGCACATGACTATAGAATCAATTCTTAATGCGCATGTGAACGCCATCAGCGTCTATCACAGGTTCACGTTTAAAGTCTGTTTAGAGAGAACGGTGTCGTCTTACCGGCCCCTAATTTAATAGCAAATGATCATCTAGACGGAAGTGAATCAATCAAAACTAACTTTAGCTGGAAAAAACATTTTTCAAGAGCCACTATAAAACCAAACCAATCTCTGTTACCTTAAATGATATGTTTATCTCTGTAAAGCTGCTTTGAAACAATCTACATTGTTAAAAACGCTATATAAATGAGGATGACTTGACTTGACAAGACACACTTCACTAGCTAGCTACACATGAAACACCTAGCTTTATGCTAAATATCTAGCGAACCCATTAAACCGTGGCTCTGAACTTGCTAGGGTCATGCATTGGTCTCTCACCACAAGTGTGCCAAAATGTTGCAGATCCTCTGTTTAACCTGACCTTAACCGGATAGGAGACCGAAAAGACTGACAAGCCATCGCGAGGAACACTGTTCCACCCATGGCTGCTGACATCCGACAGCACCAGAGACAAACGGAACTGCACCATGAGAGAAGAGGACCAACGACCAATGACCCAAGCCAGAGTTACAGCCACACCGGGTGATCAAGATTCTAATCTCCTTACCCCACCTTATGGGTATGAAACAGAAGGTAAACAACCTCACATAACAGGTCACAGCGTCCCACAAGGAGCGGACCTGTGCCCAAAAGCCTTACAGACCAGCTAGAGACTGAGGTTCGAACCAGATTCAATGCAGCTGGACTGAGCATGCCCAGGACCAGCACAGAACTGTCACCATGCCAAGCCCCTTGGAGAAGCCATGGAGGACAGCACCCTCAACCTGCAAACACCACAGGAGGACCAACGGCTGTCAACGACAGCATCCTCTTCCACACCCTTCACACAGGTGTCAATCTGAGGCTCCACAAGGACAGCTGGACGCACCTGCCTCAGAGTTACTGGAGCCGCTGACACACGCAAAATAGCTCTCTGCACAGGACTCACCCGAGGAGTCCTGTAAAGTACAAGCTTCCGACTCCGTGCCCTCCCCAGCTTAGGCAAGCTTGCGTCGGCACCACCATAACGACAGAACAACACTTCAATCCTTCAGATCTCTCATGACTGAGAGGCTAACAACCACCTTCTGACCTCCTGCCACCTGCAGCAGGTCAGCTTGAAAACCTCTCTATGCTACATAGAGCCCTAACCACTTCCTGCAACCACAAGGAAACACCTGCCCCAAAACTAATGAACTTCAGAATGCCCCAACACCTGCTGCCTCAACACCTGCTACAGAGACCTGGACTTGGCTACTGTCCACATCACCAGCCGTGGAACGACCACCGCTCCAGAAGACACGAGCGACCAGAGGCCGCCATGGCCTTCCAGCCTTCTATGACAAGTGTGTGTCTGATCTCTCTGCACTTCCAACTTCGCTCGTGGTTGTCCTTGAGAGGGGGACAACAACGATCGAAAGGGGGGGATCTGTAGGGTATGGACCAATCAGACACACACTAATAATTCATTATATACAAAGGTTTATGAAACTCCAAAACTAACAGCCCAAATGAACGAACACAAGGGCAGAAACAGTGTTACTGTTACAGGGCATGATAAGGAGATTTTACGACCCCGAGGAATGTGGATCTTTTCCAGGATTTATTAGAGACAGTCCACATGTGACCTGCCTCTTAGTTCTTTCATCCAGCCGCAACACTGTTCTGGTGATACTGGGGAACCCCCTCCCCCTCCACGGGGGCCCCAGGGCCCAGCAGGCCTCGATTCCAACCAGATATGGGCTCAGGCAGGAGAGAGAAGACTCTCTCACAAAGAACCAAGGACAATCTCAGGAGTTTTGGAACAAAGACACCAACCAACAACGACTCCAATCACCCATCCTTCCGACTTCCTCACTTCTCCTGGGTGCTCGGTGTGGCCTCAACAGAGTCCCAGGCCTTGACCAAACCAGCCATGCGTCCCTGGAGAAAGAGAACTCTCAACCAACTTCCACTTGACAGCCGGAACCATCAACGACTTCAATTTTCAACAACTTCAAGAATTGTTCCCACTACAAATGCAAGTATTCAATTCAATGAAATGTGAAAATGAAATTCTGATGGTTCTTCTCATTGCCCCTTTTTCCGGTTTCCAATTTAATCCTATCACCAACCTATTTCTGTATTTCTGTATATATGTGTGTTTAGTTTATTTATGTTTATGATTTAGTTAATAAAACTTATGCACTTTATGTATATGGTTCTGATTTGCTTGCAATACTAAGTCCCTTTACGGTTTTTGTTCTTGCTATATGCTCAAAACGCTGTACATACTAAGAAATAATTATTCTTCTGTGGCCAGGGAAGATACCCTTTTCTTAGAATAAATGAATAATCAAAAGAGTTCGTTGGACGAACTGATTAATTGATTGTAATATTAATTTAGCCATGTCAAGTTAATCCAATTAACTGACCCAAATATTCATAATTAATAATAACAAGTTATTATTGATTATTAATATTTCATATAGCTAGGCTCCTTACATTACAATATATTTAATATATTGTATAATATATGTATCATCAATATATTACTCCATGTATTTCCAATATATAATATATTGTAAAATGGAATATTTCAAGTAATATATTGGTAAATATATTTTTCTTTCGTAAGGGGCACTGCTTTCTTTGCTGCCTCATCTGCGTGCCTGTTTCCCATAGCTGCTTCATGATCCCCAGTCATGTGACCTTTCACTATGGCCACTTGGGCCGGTAGCTGTACCGCTTCAATAATGTCTGCTATTAACCCTGAGTGGAATATAGGTTTCCCATCTGCAGTTTTAAAAATTACTTTGCGCCTATGTTTTGGCAAAGTGGTGTATTACACCATGAGCATACTTCAAAACTGTGTAAATTGTTACTGCTCTATCTTTTGCAAATATGCATGCACTTATGAGCACAATAAGCTCAGCTGCTTGTGCCAAATTATGACGTAAAGCGTAAGCTTCTATGATAGTGCCATCGAGTTTTATGTTTGAATATATCTAACAGATCATCCCTGGAGGAGCAGGGTTGTTGGATTTCTTCCAAACAGTCATGTGTTCCCTGTGTCATGTCATCCAGTAAGTCGTTCAGTCCCTGCATAGTCAATAATGCAAAAACAAAACAAAACGTAAGTAGGAATCCGTATTAATTTCAGTATCAGCAGATGCAAAATGCCATTAAAGGCGACAACTTTTAAAGTACAAAAACGATCAAAGTTACGTAAACAATAAAAGCTCCTTGTGGTTTCACGGTTTGATCGATTTAAGCAACGCAAAACATAGGCATTTTGAGTTTGTGATAGTACTTCCTATGTAGAAAATGGCTTCCTGCCCTCCATCTGCATATCTCGCCACAGCAGTGACATCATGTGTTTACAACTTACAGTATTAGCAGTGATATTGTTAGGCTTTTCTGTTAACAGCGAAGAAAGCTACAAAATACGATAGCATTGTAATATAACAATATAATATGTAAAGATAAAGTTTACAGTGCCTTCATAAATTAATTAAAAACTAAAAAGCAAAACACATTCTTTGTCTGGATATAAAGCTTTTTCCACACCGGAGAAAGGCATCCGCTCTCGACCGGTGAGGTAATGAATGGAAGAGTTTCACAGAAATGTGACTTGTTGAGGTCAGTATTAGGATAATTGTTCTCTCTGAATGAGTAACCAAACTCTCAGAATCATTAAGTGCTGAACGTAAGCATCCGTTATAACTCTCTTATAACCTAAACTTTAATGTTCACATCCACACACACAGACAGAAAGTGATTTCTAACAGCACTTCTTATAGCAGTGTTCATGTTGTACTTGATCTCACACTGAGTGACAGTCATGATAAGTAGGATAATTTGTTCTGTTAAAACACGCTGTGGCTCATTCTGATGGTGTTATCATTATTTTATAAGACGGGACACTCCTGACCAAAATCAATTTGCTTGTGTAATTGATAGATTAATTTCAGTAAGTTTGAGCCTTCCACAAAGAAAATATATTTCCTTATACAGTATATGATTGCTCAAAATATTAAATTATTTGATGTATATTTTCATTTCATTTCATTTTGTTTGGTTTATAATTTTAACAAATATACAATAACAAATATTCAACTCATCATATACATAACTTTTGATTAAACCAAAGGGTATAGGCTGAAGCTCAAGGCTTATTGACGCCTTTCCCTCTCAATTTTTTTTACAACAGTCAACAGTGCTCAATTCTCTTCTTACAAACACTTGAAACAACAAAGTAATAAATATTAATTACCCAAAACCTATCTATATGAAAGTATCATCCTGTTTCTTAGGAGCCGTTTAAATCCACTTATTGTTTGTGTCAATTTAAGATCTATATACAAACAATTCCATAAATTCACTCCTCTTACAGAGATAGTTCTACATCTAATATTTGTTCGTACCTTCAGTTTTTTAAACAAACATGTTCCTTTTAACTCATACTTACAATAACGTTTCTCAAACATACTCAAAACTTTATCAGGCAGCATTTTATAGTATACTTTATACATTATCAATGTAACCTTGTAATCCACTAAATCATAAAATTTTAGAATGTTTAATTTAAAAAATAAATCATTAGTATGATCCCTATATTGTGATCTTGTAATAATACGTAAAGCTCTCTTTTGTTAAATAAAAAGTGGTTGGGTGTATGTCTTATACGTATTACCCCAAATCTCCAGACAATACGTTAAATATGGAACAAATAATGATGCATATAACATAAATAATGCCTTCTTATTTAACAAATTCCCAATCTTATTTAATATCGCAACTGTCTTTGAGATTTTAGATTTTACATGATCAATATGCTTTTTCCACCCCAATTTACAATCTAATATAACACCCAAAAATTTTATTTCATTTACTCTTTCTATTTCCTCCACCCCTATTCTTACTTTCACTTCTGTCACACTATTTTTACCCCAAATCATAAACTTTGTTTTACTCATATTCAATGACAGCCTATTAATATCAAACCATTTCTTAACCCATTCCATCTCCCTTTCCACATTTCTCACAATATCTTTTAACTCTTTCCCAGAATAAAAAAAATGGTATCATCCGCAAAAAGAATAGGCTTGAGAACACCTGAGACCCTACAGAGATCATTTAAATATAAAATAAACAATTTTGGTCCCAGGACCGAGCCCTGTGGAACCCCACAAAGAATTTTCAGGGGACCTGACATAATTCCATCAACTGAAACAAATTGTGTTCTGTTATTTATATATATTGAAAATATACAGAATAATATATTGTGTTAATATATTTAATAATACATAAGGAATTGATTATTTTCATAATGTGACAATATATTCACTTATAAGGTATTTAATGTGTGATTTTATATTCAATAACACTTCATAATATATAGATATACATGTGATAAACTATATTTCTGTCCATGTATAAATATATTTGAACATATACTGCATGTCCAAATATTGGGATTTAAATTTATATTTGTAAAATCTGTCACGGGTAGCAGTGTAGATGATGCATGACACAGAATGTGAATATTTAATAATCTCAAAGAGATATAGCACACTACACACCTAACACAACGTTAATGCAAGAAAATGACCCTGAGCCGAGACCGGACAAAGGCCCATGGTTGAACTGATGGAGGGAGGAGCCAGGCTGGAGTCAGGAGCCCGAGCGAGTGAGGTGGAGACGAGACCCAGGAACAGCAGAGGAGGCGTAGAACCAGGGAAATGCTGAAGGCCTCGAGGGCCAGGGTGAAGATGTGGGCTTGGCAGACCAGACGGTGGAGACCAGACGGTGGAGACCAGACGGTGGGACACCAGACGGTGGAGACCAGACGGTGGGAGACCAGACGGTGGAGACCAGACGGTGGGAGACCAGACGGTGGAGACCAGACGGTGGGAGACCAGACGGTGGAGACCAGACGGTGGGAGACCAGACGGTGGGAGACCAGACGGTGGAGACCAGACGGTGGGAGACCAGACGGTGGGAGATCAGACGGTGGGAGACCAGACGGTGGAGACCAGACGGTGGGAGACCAGACGGTGGGAGACCAGACGGTGGAGACCAGACGGGTCGAGACCAGACGGTGGAAACCAGACGGTGGAGACCAGACGGTTGGGAGACCATTTGGTGGGAGACCATTTGGTGGGAGACCATTTGGTGGGAGACCAGACGGTGGAGACCAGACGGTGGGAGACCAGACGATGGGAGACCAGACAGTGGAGACCAGACGATGGAGACCAGACGGGTGGGAGAACAGACGGGTGGGAGACCAGACGGTGGGAGACCAGACGGTGGAAACCAGACGTGGGAGACCAGACGGGTGGGAGACCAGACGGTGGGAGACCAGATGGTGGGAGACCAGACGGTGGGAGACCAGACGGTGGGAGACCAGACGGTGGGAGACCAGATGGGTGGGAGACCAGACGGTGGGAGACCAGACGGTGGAGACCAGACGGTGGGAGACCAGACGGTGGGAGACCAGACGGTGGAGACCAGACGGTGGAGACCAGACGGTGGGAGATCAGACGGTGGGAGACCAGACGGTGGAGACCAGACGGGTCGAGACCAGACGGTGGAAACCAGACGGTGGAGACCAGACGGGTGGGAGACCATTTGGTGGGAGACCATTTGGTGGGAGACCATTTGGTGGGAGACCATTTGGTGGGAGACCAGACGGTGGAGACCAGACGGTGGGAGACCAGACGATGGGAGACCAGACAGTGGAGACCAGACGATGGAGACCAGACAGGTGGGAGAACAGACGGGTGGGAGACCAGACGGTGGGAGACCAGACGGTGGAAACCAGACGTGGGAGACCAGACGGGTGGGAGACCAGACGGTGGGAGACCAGACGGTGGGAGACCAGACGGTGGGAGACCAGACGGTGGAGACCAGACGGTGGGAGACCAGACGGTGGGACACCAGACGGTGGGAGACCAGACGGTGGAGACCAGACTGTGGAGACCAGACGGTGGAGACCAGACGGTGGGAGACCAGACGATGGGAGACCAGACGGTGGGAGGTCAGACGGTGGAGACCAGACGGTGGGAGACCAGACGGTGGGAGACCAGACGGTGGAGACCAGACGGTGGGAGACCAGATGGTGGGAGACCAGATGGTGAAGACCAGACGGTGGGAGATCAGACGGTCGGAGACCAGACGGTGGAGACCAGACGGTGGGAGACCAGACGGTGGAGACCAGACGGTGGGAGACCAGACGGTGGAGACCAGACGGTGGGAGACCAGACGGTGGAGACCAGACGGTGGGAGACCAGACGGTGGAGACCAGACGGTGGGAGACCAGATGGTGGGAGACCAGATGGTGGAGACCAGACGGTGGGAGACCAGACGGTGGGAGATCAGACGGTGGGAGACCAGACGGTGGAGACCAGACGGTGGGACACGTTGGGAACACTGGAGGAGCCGAGGGGATAAATAGAGACAGTGGAGACGAGGCTAAGGAACAAGCTTGGGTAGGATCATTTGCGACAAAAGAGACTTGGTTCTGGACGACTGAGAAAAACTGAGGGTTTAAATAAACAAATGATAATCAAAGGAACAGGGAACAAGTGTGAACTAATCAGGAACCAGGACAACTAATAATGAACTAGAACTAGAACAATCTCTTTTTCCCACAATGTGGCCATGACTTTAACAAACCATCCAATAGTCCAACAGTACTACAAAAAAATCAGTAAACACTTCTTTTATTATATACCATCACAGATTTTCATATATGAAATGTATAACTATGCCAACGATAAAGAAAGATAAATGATGATGAATGTGTGCTCAGCTTTATGTAAACCCACGTGTTAACTCATGAAAGAGAAATTAATTAATTTCAATAAAGTTTTCAATAATTAGTTTCAATAAAGTTAACACATGTAGAAATGTAATGCAGTTTTCATTACTATATTTGTATATGTATGAATATGGAGCCATACATGGTCCATGCTTAAAGAAAAATATTTTTCAGTATTACCATATATGTTTGTTTGGTAAGGGTGACCTTTTCTTTTATTGTTAATCTTCTTAGGATTCTTATAATTTTCACAACAGGTTATTGTAAAACCATGCACAGTCTTTGCTGTCTTTCCTGGTTGACAAATTTTTCTCTTCTTTCTTTCTTTCTGTCTTTCTTTCTTTCTTTCTTTCTTTAATTTTGTAAAAATAACAACAAAATTTATGTTTAACTTAAAATACATATAATACAATTTAGTCGAACACAGTTAAACTAAAGGAGATGTTTCTCCCCAAGTCTTTCTCTTGCAGCTGTGATGGTTTGAGGATGACCTCAAGTCTTGGTGTAAGTATAGCTAAAAAGTGCCCGGTCATAGTTCTGTGCTGTTTTTCCTGGCTGCTTTCAGAGTCTGGCACACCCTCCAGTGTGAAACGAGAACATATTACCCAGCGGATTGAGTGCACTAATAGCTCAACACACACAACCCCGCAGGAGTGACGGCTGGAGAACTTCATAGGGACAATGAGCAGCATGGCGAGAGAGATCATGGCGTTTATACTCACCACGTCGGGTTGGGTGCTGGTGTCCTCCACTTTACCCACGGACTACTGGAAGGTGTCTTCCATTGACGGCACAGTGATCACCACAGCCACCTTCTGGTCCAACCTGTGGAAAACCTGTGTGACTGACTCTACTGGAATCTCCAACTGCAAAGACTTCCCTTCGATGCTGGCGCTGGACGGTCAGGCGCTTTCGTCAAGTTTGTGTGCTTAAAAGTGGCCAAAAGTGATGTAGGAAAATTGACATCTTCATTCAATGTTCATTTGACTTTTTTCTTAAACTGGTAGCTGTAGTTTGCCTTTTTTGTCAAATAATTTTGTGTGATGAATATCCTAACCAAATTTAGTGTTTTGATCTTCCCTCATATTATTTCCCTCACATTAAAAACAAATGTCACCTCCAACATCACTTTTGACCACTGCTGTATGTATATGTACGGTATGTCTTGGTTGTATAAGAAATATTTCAGATTGACTAGTTAAATGGAAGTAAAGCACTTTGTCTAATGTTGATCAGCATTGAAGCTCTTGGATCATCTCAGATCATCATGTTTGGGTCATGTAGCTCCAGAGACATACACCATACATGTTGAAATTCAAACTTTACTCAGACTATTATGCTTATAATTTTGTTTGCATTTCTTAATACAGTATAAAAGCATTTTCACTAGTCATTTCAGGCTTCATGAACACACACTCTTTAAAATAAATGTCCTTTTTTGGCATTGATGGTTCCATGAAGAACATTTAACATCCATGATCCATGTAATCTTTCCATTGCACAAAAAGGTCTTTAGGTCCTTCTCAAAAAATAGCATATTGTGATAAAGTTCATTATTTTCCATAATGTAATGATAAAAATTAAACTTTCATATATTTTAGATTCATTGCACACCAACTGAAATATTTCAGGTCTTTTATTGTTTTAATACTGATGATTTTGGCATACAGCTCATGAAAACCCAAAATTCCTGTCTCAAAAAATTAGCATATCATGAAAAGGGTCTCTAAACGAGCTATTAACATAATCATCTGAATCAACTAATTAACTCTAAACACCTGCAAAAGATTCCTGAGGCTTTTAAAAACTCCCAGCCTGTTTCATTACTCAAAACCGCAATCATGGGTAAGACTGGCGACCTGACTGCTGTCCAGAAGGCCATCATTGACACCCTCAAGCAAGAGGGTAAGACACAGAAAGAAATTTCTGAACAAATAGGCTGTTCCCAGAGTGCTGTATCAAGGCACCTCAGTGGGAAGTCTGTGGGACGGAAAAAGTGTGGCAAAAAACGCTGCACAACGAGAAGAGGTGACCGGACCCTGAGGAAGATTGTGGAGAAGGACCGATTCCAGACCTTGGGGACCTGCGGAAGCAGTGGACTGAGTCTGGAGTAGAAACATCCAGAGCCACCGTGCACAGGCGTGTGCAGGAAATGGGCTACAGGTGCCGCATTCCCCAGGTCAAGCCACTTTTGAACCAGAAACAGCGGCAGAAGCGCCTGACCTGGGCTACAGAGAAGCAGCACTGGACTGTTGCTCCGTGGTCCAAAGTACTTTTTTCTGATGAAAGCAAATTTTGCATGTCATTCGGAAATCAAGGTGCCAGAGTCTGGAGGAAGACTGGGGAGAAGGAAATGCCAAAATGCCTGAAGTCCAGTGTCAAGTACCCACAGTCAGTGATGGTCAGGGGTGCCATGTCAGCTGCTGGTGTTGGTCCACTGTGTTTTATCAAGGGCAGGGTCAATGCAGCTAGCTATCAGGAGATTTTGGAGCACTTCATGCTTCCATCTGATTTCATTTTTCAGCACGACCTGGCACCTGCTCACAGTGCCAAAACCACTGGTAAATGGTTTACTGACCATGGTATTACTGTGCTCAATTGGCCTGCCAACTCTCCTGACCTGAACCCCATAGAGAATCTGTGGGATATTGTGAAGAGAAAGTTGAGAGACACAAGACCCAACACTCTGGATGAGCTTAAGGCCGCTATCGAAGCATCCTGGGCCTCCATAACACCTCAGCAGTGCCACAGGCTCATTGCCTCCATGCCACGCCGCATTGAAGCAGTCATTTCTGCAAAAGGATTCCCGACCAAGTATTGAGTGCATAACTGAAGATAATTATTTGAAGGTCGCCTTTTTTTGTATTAAAAACACTTCTTTTATTGGTCAGATGAAATATGCTAATTTTTTGAGTATGCCAAAATCATCAGTATTAAAACAATAAAAGACCTGAAATATTTCAGTTGTTGTGCAATGAATCTAAAATATATGAAAGTTTAATTTTTATCATTACATTATGGCAAATAATGAACTTTATCACAATATGCTAATTTTTTTAGAAGGACCTGTATAGTGGAAAAGGTTCTTTAGATTATTAAAATGTTCTTCACACATACAATTTTTTTTTCTTTTTAGAACTGATTGGGGATTTTCAATGGGGAAAACCCCATTTGGAAAACTTTATTTTTAAGAGTGTAAGAAGACACATATATATATTTGTGTCTCGTCATTCAGCATAAATATACGGCTCTCATTTCATTTCGCCAAGGTGATTTTTTTTCTAGGTATAATGCTCTCAACAGAGCTAACCATTTGTGCAAGGCAAACACACAAAAGTCTGAAACAACTCTTTTCCTTCCAAACATATTATGTCAATGTTTAGCACTTTTCAGAAAGCTAAGGGGAATAATTTAGATGTTTTTATCCCCAGGCTGTTTTCCATTCATTCATTTGTTTTCGTGGGTTAACTAGTAAGCTAATATTTCCCCAGAGAAGAACAGCTAGAAGAGCGTGTGTGTGTGTGTGTGTGTGTGTGTGTGTGTGTGTGTGTGTGTGTGTGTGTGTGTGTGTACACCAGTCTGCTCTTCCATGACTGAAGGACAAACATCAGAGTAAGAGCCTGTGTTTAACCACAGTGATTAATTAATCACCATTTTAATTGCAAGATCTAAGAGGTTTTCTGTCCAAATACTGAATTATGAATTAATTACTCCATTATTATTATACACTCACCAGCCACTTTATTAGGTACACCTTGTTAGTACCGGGTCGAACCCTCTTTTTCCTACAGAACTGCCTTAATTCTTTGTGACAAAGATTCAACAAGGTGCTAGAAACACTCCTCAGAGATCCTGGTCCATATGGTCATGATATCATCACACAGTTGCTGCAGATTTGTCGGCTGCACATCCGTGATGTGAATCTCCCGTTCCTCCACATCCGTAAGCTGCTCTACTTGACTGAGATCTGATGAGCGTTTGAGTTTAGTGAACTCATCATGATCAAGAAACCAGTTTGAGATGATTTGAGCTTTGTGACGTGTGTTATCCTGCTGGAAGTATTCATCAGGAGATGGTCCATTGTGGTCATGAAGGAACGAACATGGTCAGCAACAATACTCAGGTACTGAGAGGCCCAAAAGTGTGCCAAGAAAACACCATTTCACCAGCAGCAGCCTGAACCACTGATACACGGCAGGATGATCCATGCTGTTTGATTACACCAAATTCTGACTCGACCATCTGAATGTCCCAGCTGATATCTAGACTCATGAGACCAGGCATGTTTTTCCAATCTTCTACTGTCTGTTTTTGGTGAATTGAAGCCTCAGTTTGCTGTTCTCAGCTAACAGGAGCGTCAGCGGTGTGTGTCTTCTGCTGCTGGAGCTCGTCTGCCTCAAGGTTGGATGTGCTGAGCGTTCAGAGATGCTCTTCTGTAGACCTCGGTTGTAACCAGTGCTTATTTGAGTTACCGTTGCCTTTCTATCAGCTGAACCAGTCTGGTCATTCTCCTCTGAACTCTGGCATCAACAAGGCATTTTCACTCACTGGATATTTCCTCTTTTTTCCTCAGACCATTCTCTGCAAACCCTAGAGATGGTTGAGTGTGAAAATCCCATTAGATAAACAGTTTCTGAAATACTCAGAAACCCAGAACCACCGTTCATGTTTATTGCATTGTGTTGTTGAGTGAGTGACTGAAACAGTTTGTGGTTATACAAGGCTGAATGCAATTACTCAATAAGAAAAGACTGTGGGTATTCGGGATATGGCTCTTGGATGGGTTAAATCTTTTCTCTCTAATAGGACCTTCTCCATTTATATTTGTCAGCTTTATTCCTAATCTGCTTCAATGATTTGTGATTTTTCACAAGGTTCTATTCTTGGTCCAATTCTGTTTTTACTTTATATGTTACCTTTAGGTTATATGTTTCAGGGCCATTGAGCATCTTTTCACTGTAATGCTGTTGACACTCAGGTGTACCTACCTCTACGAAAACAGGACAGAAGGTCAACTGAGTCATTACTTAATTGTTTACATAAAGTTAAATTATGTATGTCATTGAATTATTTTTTATTTAAATAAGCAAAAATGAGATAATCTGATTCGGGACCTCTGATTCCCAAAATGTTTCTGTTTCTGTAAGAATGTAAATCGGTGGTTAAGAACCTTAGGGTACAGTTTGATGACTCTCTGAAATGTGATAAACAGATCAATTTGTGTTTAGTAGCAAAGGTAAAAACTTTTTCTGTCATCTACTAACCTGGAGAAGTGCTTTTCATTTCTGTAAAACTGGACTATTGTAATTCCTTGTATGCTGGTGTGAGCCAATCATTGTTAAATCGCACAATAAGTACAGAACACCGTTGCTTGATTGTTAATGGGTGTTCCTAAACACCAGTATATAACAATTCAATGGCTTCCAATTGAATACAGGGTCGATTTTAAATAACTAACCTAAGTATAAAGCAATACACAATTTGGCACACTCTTATGTAAATGTTCTTTGTAGCGTATCTGGACAGTTTCACATGACAACCATTCTGAGTCTCAGGAAGGCTTGTCAATTTAGCTTATTTGTCTACGTTTTGTTACTAGCTTAAGCGCCAGAAAGTCTGGGTTGAGATTGGTTTTCTGACATCATTTACGACTCTGCGATACTCCCCAGAGACCATCGCACCCTCCTCTCGACTCACTTTGGACGCTTCAAAGATATTCCACGAACCCCCCCGGCTGTGTGCTCAATGCGCGCAAATTCAAACACACACACACAAGAACCTTTCTCCAATATCCTCACTGAAAGACTTTTACTATGATGTATTTGATGTGTTTTTATGTGTGTCTGTTTGTCCATGTCACATTGGAATAACTATGATTCTATCGTAGCATAAAGTGAATTATAAATACCTTCATTATGCATTTTAAATATAACTGTATAGTCCGTTAACTTTTACATAGCGTTCTTACTACCTGTAGAACACTCGTGTCGTGGACAACGCGAATATGCATAAAAATATAAAGTAAAGTGTATTTTTGATAGGTTTTACTATCATTAAAGATCGAAATGTCTTTCGACTGTAACCCCTCCCCACACACACACACACCTAAGGAGCTTGCACTCTTAGACAAAGAGTAATAAAAACTAAATTCCCGCCTGTGACTTCCAACTGTCCGATTGGCCAAGCCGACAGTAAGAGGCTGGATTCCTCCAAGGTGATAAATGTCGGCGCGCTCCACTCTCCCTCTCTCTTACCCTCTCTCCTCCTCCTAGCATCATGTAACGGATCCGCGACCCTCAGGGAATATTTTCCTTTGTTTCTTTAAGTTTTTATTTTCCATTTTCGAATTCTCCTTTGTTCATTTCCACCGACGAGTGAAATGAACTTAGCCTGAATCATCAACCGGCAACTTCACCTCAAAAGGACATTCAAAATCGCCGCGCTTGGCTCGCTCTGGAAGAACGAGTGAACACGTGACGCCCCCAGGACCGAGACACACACGCCGCCTTCATATCAGCCACACCATAGAGCTATATGTGCAAGTATTTCGTACTAAGCTTTCATAGCAGTAAGATTTGATGTTGATTTCTTGTGGTCTCTCAGAGGGTTTTGTCCAGGTGAAGTTAGCAAACTGTGATCCTTACGGATCTCTCTCTCTCTCTCTCTCTCTCTCTCCCTCTCACTCTCTCTCTCTCACTCAATCTCTCTCTCTCTCTCTCACTCCTGTTGTTATTCGTTTGTCTCGTTAGTTTTACTGTTTATTGTACATACATGTATCCCGGGTTTAAATGTAGAATTCTGTATCCGTAGTTTCATTTTATTAAAACCATTATATTCTTGATTGCTAATTGTCTAAAATGCTCATTTTTACAAAGTCAATTAAATGTTTGATCTAGCTACAAAGCTTTACAATTCGTTACTATTTCAGTAACCTAAATTTTATAATAACAAGAAGGTGATTTTTCATGGCCAGAAAATAGCTTTTTTGGAATTATAAGAAAGAGATAATTTTTGTTGAAAATTGATAAGTTAATCTTACGGCCGTTTGCTGGACAAACAGATTGTTCGATGACTAAATTAATTCCATTTAAGGTTATCTCATATAATCGATCTGTAATAAGACTATTGATATATTAATGACGAACCATAACCCATTATGGTGATCATTCATATATACAATCGATCTATTTTCAGCTTCGATAATTTAACTGTAATATGCAATATATTAATCATTCATGATTAATTATTAAATTCCCTATATATAATTTGAGCTAATTTAATGTAAGACTCATTGTCGCTACATCTTTTACACACCCTTTTAAAAGAAAATTGAAATTACAATTACTATCATCAGCATTAGACAGTTTGACGTAACAGAAGAAGCTCTTGTTGTTTTATTTTTTATTTTTTTCCTTTTTGTGAGATGTTGATGGAATGCATTATTGCCTGCTTTTAGTGTGCTATTTTATTGCATGCATAATTGTACAGCACAATGGTCAATGTTCCGTTGTTTTAATTGTGCTCAACAACTAAATAAAACAAAGAAACTCTGAGGCGGGTGGCTGCTTGTATTGTAGGCACATTTAGAGACCTGTACCTGCCTGAGAACCCCTTGCTGTAATCTCCGCTCTCGGCTTGCAGCTCCAGCCCCTGTGGGAGGACATGAGTAGCCAGGTTTGGTTTTTGAAGAGCTGGGTGAGAGGAACGTGGACACTTAGCCGGTATGTGGTCATAAATCTGATCTGATCATTACCTGAGTCCTTAAGGTCCACCGCTGGTTGCAGACAGCTTGAGTGGAGGCCAGTCTTGGGCTACAGGGTGATTGGTGAGCGTATCTCTATGGCGAGCTGTAGTTGGCTTCTTGAAGACGGTTCAGATGTCTGAACGAGAACGAATCTGAGGCAAGGCCTGCTCAACTCCAGTTTGGCACCATTCAATAGGGCATCAGTAGAAAGAAGAAGTTTCCCCATAGCATCTCATCTACTGACGAGTAAACTGAACTTGAAAGGGAATTCATTGATTGATTTTATTGACTGAAAGTGTTTATAATTTAATATGTTTTCTATTTTTGATCAGGTTATATCCAGGTGTGTCGGGGTCTGATGATCGCTGCTGTCTGTCTTGGTTTCTTTGGATCTGTCTTTGCTCTGATCGGCATGAAGTGCACTAAGGTCGGTGGTCTTGACCAAACCAAGGCCAGAATCGTTTCCTTTGCTGGGCTCAACTTTGTTTGTACTGGTGGGTTTCGTTGACGTTACACATCTCTTTCTCTGACCTCTGAGCACTATTATCCACAGCTGAAGTGATATAATGCTGTTCCTCACCAGGTCTGTGTTCTCTGACCGCTTGCTCCCTCTACGCTCAGAGGATCACGTCTGAGTTTTTCGATCCTATGTATGTTGCACAAAAGTAGGTATCATGCTTTTTTTTCCTCATAAAAATTTTGAGTGACTGCAGTGATGTTGGTGATGAAACGTTGTGCTTCCTCCCAGGTATGAACTGGGCGCTGCGTTGTTCATCGGCTGGGCGGGCTCGACGCTGTGTATCCTCGGAGGAGCGGTGTTTTGCCTCTCGCTGTCTGAGGGCATGAGCAGCAGGTAAATGGGAAAGAATCAGATTTGTTTTTGACCCAAACTTTCTGTCATTTCTGGGGTCTCATTTATAAAACTGTGTTGCGTCCTTAATAAAAGTGTATGTGCGCCCGAAAGCCAAAAATGGCATACGGCAAAAAATATTCAAACTTATACATTTCCTGATTCTGTCCTCTATTTTGGGACATTCCACAATGTCCCTTTAACCATATTTCAGAGACAATAGAACTAATAATGAAATTGCACATGGACTATTTTAATAATAGGCTTGTTCGACTTGAAACGGTGCTGCACAGACCGACGGGTTTATGACATCAAAGTACCCCGAGAGCGATTGAAAAACATTCACCGATCGGTCTGTCCAGCGCCGGTTCAAGTCGAACAAGCCTGATGTCTTCACTACCTTTCTGGTCTTACGGGTTTGGAACGACATGAGGGTGAGCATAGCCTAGAAATCTAGACGCACCCTAGCGGCAGCAAAAATTATTTTGCAGCAAGTGTGGTCTAGCAACTCTCCGTTGGCATTCGAGCTGGAAAAACCAAACTCTGGTCAGGCCAATCACATCGTGTACAGAACCTGTGCAGAATTCACTTTATAAACCCAGTAAGAGGAAGATTGTGCATATGCGTCTCCTCCTCGAAATAACCATATATGATCTTACAACGCTTCATTTGAATACATCCTCATCTGCATATCATTTGCATATGCATATTCATCCACGTGATACCATGTTTAATGGTAGACATTTGGAAAATATGAGATACGGATATGCGTCACAATACATTGCTAAAAATCATTTAGTAGCCTATCTTTGCCTTGTTTCTGAATAAATAAATCAAAATAGTATAAAATACATATCAGAGAAAGTTTCCACTGGCCAAATAGTTTTTTTAATTGCTTAATATTTTTGATGTAAACAGATAGGCCTAATTGTGCATTATTGATTATTATTTGCATGTAAATATTTTCTGAAATATAAATATAAATAATGTTCTGCTATTATTATGCGCTAAGCAATCCTCACTGTACTTAACAACGCACAACATATGTGTGTGAAGTGACGTACGGCTCTTTCAGGGCCTGTTTTGTGCGACGCAACAGTTATAAATGAGGCCCCTGGTCACTGAGCGATATTAACAGATGACGAAGACGTGGTTTCCCTGTTGCAGCAGTTCACTGTATCCGCCGGACAGAAAGGCGTTCGTCAACAGCGGAATCTCTCTAATGTCCCGCGCGGCTCCACAGAGTCAGGCGTCTCACGCGAGAAGACCTCCGCCAGACTGCATCAGCTCTTCACAACAGTTCGACAAGAATGCTTACGTATAACACACAGTGCTGATGCACGGCGTAATATATCATTGGGTTCTGTCACTCTTCTAGTGGCTTGGGATGGCCAGTACATGTTGAGCACCACATGCTGTAATTCAAGATTTGGTTATTATTTGCCTCCAAAGCATACAGTGGTGCTCAGAATCAATGGCACCCCTGGTAAATATGATCAAAAATGGCTGTAAAAAATAAATCTGCATTGTTTATCCTTTTGATCTTTCATTCAAATAATTCGCAAAAATCCAGCCTTTCATTGAAGTAAAATAATTGAAAGTGGGGGGTAAATCACATTATGAAATAAATGCTTTTCTCCAAAACTCGCTGGCCATAATTATTGGCTCCCTGTTATTAAATACTTTTTGCAGCCTCCTTTTGCCAAGATAACAGCTCTGAGTTTTATTCTATAATCCCTGATGAGTTTGGAGAACACCTGACCAGAGATCAGAGACCATTCCTCTTACAGAATCTCTCCAGATCTGCTGATTCACGAGTTCATGTTGGTGCTTCTCCTCTTCAGTTCAGCACTCATCTTCTACAGGGTTCAGTTTAGGGGACTGGGACGGTCATGACAGAAGCTTCATTTTGAGTTACACATTTTGTATTGATTTTGAAGTTTGTTTTGGACCGTTTTCCCTATTGAAAGACCAGCCACGGCCCATTATAAGATTTCTAGCAGAGGCCGTCAGGTTTTGATTTTTTATCTGTTGGTATTTGCTAGTATCCTTAATACCATGTATCTGAACAAGATGTCCAGGACCTCCAGCAAAAAATAGGCCCACAACATTAAAGATCCAGGGGTATATTTAACCGTAGACATGGGGGGCTTTTATACCTGTTTACACCAAACACATCTGGTGGGTTTGCAGCCAAAAAGTCATTGTGTTTCATCTGACCACAGAATCCAGTCCCTTCTGAAGATCCAGTCGTGTCTGACAACTGAATATACTAGAGTTTGTTTTTCGAGGAGCGAGGAGGATTTTTCTGCAAATCCTCCCAAACATGTGGTGATGTAGGGGCTGTTTGATATATTGTTTTAGGCTTTCTGACCCCCCAGACTCAACTAATCTCTGCAATTCTCCATCTGTGATCCTTGAAGAGTCTTTGGCCACTCAAACTCTCCTCCTCACCGTGCATTAAGACAATATAGACACACGTCCTCTTCCTGGCAGATTATTAACATCTTTAGTTGATTGGAACTTCTTAGTTATTGCCCTGATGGTCAAAATGGGGATTTTCAATTCTTTAGCTATTTTCTTACAGCCACTTTCAAACGTGTTAATGCTCAACAATCTTTTGCTGCACATCAGAACTATATTCTTTAGTTTTACTAATTGTGATGAATGATTAAGGGAGTTTGGCATTTGTGTTTCCTCATATTTAAACTCATGTGAAACAAGAAGTCATGGCTGGACAATTTTATGTTCCTAGTCACCCTGGTGTGCTAAAAAAGGTAAATATTAATGGGAATATACTTCAGAGATATTTTACTCGTAAAAAATTCTAGGGGTGTCAATAATTGTGGCCAATGTGTTTTGTAGAAAAACGTTTCTTTCATAACGTAATTTCCCCCGACTTTCAATTATTTTACTTCAATGAAAGGTTCGATTTTTGCAAGATTTTTGAATGAAAGATTAAAAGGATAAACAATGCAGATTTATTTTTTACAGGCATTTTTGATCATATTTACCAGGGGTGCCATTAATTCTGAGCACCAGAATCTTCTGCAGCATGGTTATGTTTATGTTTACGCAGCACTGCATGAGATCATCTGTCGATAGTTGAGTTGTGCTCCACCAGTTCGGGTGATTATTAATTTCTGGCATCAGTATATTATTCTCGGTCCAAATCAGGCCAGACAGAATCACGTTCAAGGAGATTTGAGTTTCAATATTGTCTGGAGATTGTATTTCCTGTTTTGCCAAGCCTCAATAATTAATGTGATTTAAGAATAATGTTTTTGACTTTTAATAAATAATCAATATAATGTTGTTATAATTGTTGCATATTATTGGGGTGATACAATTGTGCATAATATCTGTGTTAATATATTTTCTATATGTGACCCTGGACCACAAAACCAGTCACGAGTCGCACGGGTATATTTGTGGGAATAGCCAACAATACATTGTATGGGTCAAAATGATCGATTTTCTTTTATGCCAAAAATCAATGAGATATTAAGTAAAGATCATGTTCCATGAAGATATTTTGTATATTTTCTACTGTAAATATATAAAAAAATATATTTTTGTGAGTGAATGCAGCACAATCACGAACATAAATGCACAACTTTAAAGGGGATTTTCTCAATGTTTAGATTTTTTTGCACCCTCAGATTCCAGATTTTCAAATAGTAGTATCTGCCAAATATTGCCCTATCCTAACAAACCATACATCAATGGAAAGTTTATTTATTCAGCTTTCATGTGATGCATAAATCTCAATTTTTAAAAAATGGCCCTTGTGACTGGTTTTGGGTCACATATTTGCTGAATTGCATTAATTGTGCCACCAGATAGATGATGTTTCAGGAAGAAATGTGCATTTCAGTTATTTACAAGCATCTCACAGATTACGTCTTACTTCTGTGCCAGAACTCTTGGTAGTATTTATAGTAAACCAGCGTCATGATGTGTGTACAAACACAACATCCGTCCCTTCAGGACTTTCTCTTAAAGGTCAGACCGCAAACATCTTTCCTCCGCTGAAGACTCGGCCATGTTTGCGTGAGAATGAGCGCATGCTCAGAAGACAGAGCGATGAGGAAAAGTCTGATCCAGGTGTTTGGGTTCTTGCTCTCCACCCTCGGCTGGCTCTTCGTCAGCTGTACGATGGCCATGGACTACTGGAGAGTGCTCTTCGTAGGGGGCAAAGGCGGCAGCTGGATGATCAAGTCGTCCTGGTACTGGTCAAACCTGTGGAGGGACTGTGTGACGGACACGTCTTCCGTCACCAACTGCAGAGACTATGATGTGCTGTGGGCCGTCACACGTAAGTCCTCTGGGATCCGGAGGGTCTGTTGCGGGCAGAGATGCAGTGATCTGACGTGTTGTGCTCTTGAATAGCGTATGTTCAGGGTGTGCGAGGACTGCTGATGGCCGGCATGAGTCTGGGCTTCGTCGCTGCTGTGCTCTGCTTCATCGGCATGGACTGCACATACATCGGTGGAAGCGGGCAAAAAAAGGATAAAATATTATTCTCCGGAGCTGTTTTCCATTTTGTCGGTGGTGAGTAAAACCATTTATCCCATATTTATGCGTTCAAACTATATGCACCCACACAGAATCTGATCTGTATTTATGTATACAGGTTTAATACTAGTAAGGTGAAGCACTAAAGCTCTGAATTCTTCCATTGGTTATAAATCAGCGTGGTTCCTTCCTCCTAAACTAGTGCAGTCACCTTTATTTATACAGTGCTTTTTATAATACAGAGTGTTTCAAAGCAGCTTTACAGAGATAACAGGAAATAATGCAACAAAGTTTGTTTCTTGAAGAAAAAAGCATCATAGTCCAGCTTAAGTAAGTTCAGTGATAGTTTATTTTTGTTATAAAAAGTTATTAATTTAGTTCATTTATATATATATATATATATATATATATCCGCTCTGGAGAAAACATCATCATCGTCCAGCTCAGTTCAGTTCTAATGTAATGGTGTCAATGCAGGAGATCAATAATATTGTTGAATATTAAATGTCCCCAACTAAACAAGACAGAAGCCGAAGGCGACAGTGGCAAGAAACCAAAACTCCATCAGTGACAGATTCGAGAAACCAGCAACTATAGTGTAATGAAACTGATGTACTCGTTTGGAGCATGTTTTAAAAACAGAGTGTCGGATAGTGTTGTGTTTGACCAGCATTCACCCGTACATATATTGAGAACTCTTGTGTTCCTCCTCACAGGTGTGTCAGCGCTTGCGGCGTATTGTTTATACACAAACAGGGTCGCCAGCACGGCCTTTTCACCCACTGTGGACAGAAGTATTATAAGGTACGTGATACACATTTATATTTATATATAGATATTACATCTGGGTGTAAATGAACTGGCTTGAACTTGGTGTTGATAAACCAAAGCACAGGACAATAGAGACACCAGAATAAAAATATTCATGATTCTGAAGCTGAAATTATTTTAGATGAATATTCTTGCATTCTTTCACTGACTAGATATATGAAACTAAAGTAACATCTGGTAACATCAGACATTTGCCATTATCAGGTTTCTACTTTGTCATTGTGGTATGGTGTAGATTGATGTGACATTTACTCATGTGTATTATATCTCGTTATATCTCTGTACTGTGTAGGTATGGCATTGGAACTCCGATATTCCTCGGATTGGCTGGAAATTTCTTTATAATTCTTGGATCTATTTTATATGGTGTGACTGTCATCCCAACAAGGTAAACAATTGTTTCAATTTATATTTACAAAACTAATTAAGAATATTTGGAAATACTTTATGATAAAGTTAAAAGTTAAAATGAAAGGATGCTTCAACTAAGTATTAGTTCGAGGGGGGGTGAACACTTATGCAGATATGCTGTTTAAATGTGATGCGTAGACTTATTATATTCACTGTAACAAGCACTAATAATGAGCAATATATCCATACTTCATTTATTAATCTTTGTTAATGTTATTTAATAAAATTGTTAGTTCACAGTGCATTAATAGTAACAGATACAACTTTTGATCTTAAAAATGTAATAGCGAATGTTGAGATTAATAAATGCTATGGTAGCATTTTTTATTTTTAGTTCATGTTAACTAAATGTAGTTAACTAATGTTATCAACTGAAACTTATTGTTACAGAATATTTTTCTAGCAAATGTGAAGACTGATGTAAAGTTCTGTCTTCCAGGATGTTGAGTGTGTTAGCAGCGAGAGCAGAAGCCTCTCCGTCGTATGGCCAGCGGACGGCTAGTAAATCTCTGTACGCTCCAGCGTACCGCGCTCCATCAGGGCCGTCCAGCGGCTCTCGCGGCTCCAGCATCTCTCGCGTCACAGGGGACAGAACACCTGCCCGAGACACGTTTGTGTGAAACCTCTGTTACATGACAACCAGCAATAAAACCTGAGCAGCTGCATGTTGGATTCACTTTGTAATAAGTCTTTCAGTTGGTTTCAACTATTAGTTTTACTATTACACCCGGGCCCTCAAGAAGGCAGCCTGAAAAATGGAGCGTAGCTGGAAGAAAACAAAACTAGAGGTTTTTCACATTTCATGGAAGGAAAGTGTTATTGCATACAGAATGGCTTTATTGACTCTCTTAGAAGAGAACAAACATCGTCGTAAAACATACATCGGCTAAATTACCAATAGGGATGTGCATTTCTCAAAAATATTGCATTCGAATATTCGGCCTCATAAAAATCGAATATTCGTTTATTTAAATGACATTTAACAAAAAAGACGCTATTTTTGTCAAGTTTTTGTCACCATTTCTGAACAAGCTTACGATTAGGCAATATACACATCAAGCTTACAATATATGTTAAAGTTTTCTTTTAGTTGAGTATTGGTAAACAAAAACTATAAAGAACAAAAGCATTTAAGCTCAAGCAGCGCAAACGGAAAAAAACGGTTAATAAAGCAGACTGCGCAGTTATCGTACAGAACTTTGAGTTTTCTGTCTTTAAACCGGTCCTCCTCAACAAAACTTAAAGGAAGTATATGTCTCAAAATAATTTTGCTATCAGATAAGCAGTGGCGCCCCCAGAAAATGTTAACCATGGTGACCAGTGGAGGCCACAGCAAAATCTTGGGGTGGCACCAAAAACAAACAAAAAATTCAGTGTAATGTGTGTTATACTTGTTTACTTTTGTTTCTGGTAATCTAACAATATGACTTTAAAGCCGCAGTCCGCAACTTTATTGGTTAAATAAAACAATTGATACACCTCAAAACATTAGTTTCTTCTGCGCTGAGGAGACGTGCCGATGCACAACCCACGTAAGGAAGATAACTCTGCAAATAACTGCAATTTCAGGGTTCAGACAGAGATGGAGACAAAGAGGTCAAACTTATAGTGTAGTTCTTGTCCTTAAAAATAATTATACAGCAGCAAATATATGCAAACCAAATAAAATGACAATATTTAGTTTAAAAACACTTTAAAACATTTTCCACATACCTTTATTGTACACACATATAGCATATGCCATGTCTAAAATTAATACGAAAAACTGAACAAAATGCATTAATATATAGACAATGTACATTTTAACAGAGCATACTCATAACCAATTCATATCCCTGTTTTATTAGGCCACAATCTTATCAATACAGCTTTATTCTCCTATTGCCGTGTCTTTTTGCAAACACATCCACAAAATGATCAGGATTTACGGCCCTTGCCCTTCTTGACTCTATACTTAACACCTCCAAATTGCTCAATCGTTTGTCACTCATTGTATTTCTCAAGTCTTGATCAACTTTAGCAGAGAAAAACTGCGCTCACAGGTAGTTTAAATATCTCATGGAAAATCTCCCTATACTGTGAGGTCTACTCAATTGTTTCTGTAATCAAGGCCATACTTCTGCATTAGCTGAATGATTTTCTAAGAAAGTGGTGCAGCGTCCAGGCGTTCCACAGCTTCAAATGAAAGAAAACCTTCTTATATAGAGTCATTATAATAATATCTTATTACAAATTACATCTGTTCCTTCTTACTGATGTCTTTGGTCTCATCAACCGTAAAGCTGAAGGCCTCACTTTGAGTAACTTCACTAATTATTGAGGTTCGCACCATTTCAGCCGGGCGATCAATCTTTTTTGTGTTTTTTTGTGGACAAGGTATGTTGCATTTCTTTGACTAGTCATTTTCTTCTTGACTATGTTATCATGCTTAGCAAGTAACTCCATAATAGACAACAACAACAACAACAACCTTTATTTATAAAGCACATTTAACACAATACAAATTGATCCAAAGTGCTGTACATAGTGCATAACAGAACTACGCTATAAAAACAACAAAAAGCTAAAGAATAAAAATGTGTTTTCAGAGTAGATTTAAAAATATCCAATGAAGGAGCAGACCTCACATGATAAGGAAGAGCATCAAAAGCTTTGGGCCAGCCACAGAAAAGCCCGATCACCCTTTAATTTGTAGCGACATCATGACACATTTAAAAGCAAGTGATTTGAAGATCTAAGTGCCCTAGCAGGACAGTATGGCACAATAAGATCACAAATGTACCTTAGTGCACAGCCAGACAACGCCTTATATACAAACATAAGGATCTTAAAATCAACTCTAAACTTAATGGAAAGCCAGTGAAGGGATGGAAAAACAGGAGAAATATGATCCCTCTTTCTAGACCCAGTCAAAAGTCTTGCAGCCGCATTTTGAACAATTTGTAATCGCGATAGTGTAGATTGAGGAAGACCACAATAAAGAGAGTTGCAATAGTCTAATCGTGATGTTACAAATGCATGAATTGCAACTTCTAAATCAATTGCTTGAAAGAACATTCTTCAACTTTGCAATTGATCTTAAATGGAAAAAGCTTCCTCTAATAACAGCACTAATTTGTTTGTCGAAAAATAGCGAAGAGTCAAAGATCACTCCAAGGTTTTTGATTTGTTTGCATACTTTTGTTGAGAGAGGACCTAACTGGGCTTTAGAAGACGGGAGAAAGCACTCCGATTCAAACAAAATAGGAAAATGGTCAGACGCACATGCATCAATAACCTCCAGATTTTAAATAAAAAAACCACGAGACAGTACCAAATCTTGTGTGTGACCCAAATTGTGTGTTGGAGCACATACAGATTGTACAAAGTTCAAAGACTCTAGAATAGTTACAAATTCTTTGACCAACGGTTTTAGAAGGGCAGCAGAGATGAATGTTAAAATCCCCAAGAATCAATAGTCTATCAGCTCGAGTCACCAGATCAGAGAGAAAATCAGAAAATTGTTGAATAAAATCCTTATTGCATTTAAGGGGGTCTATAAACCAGAGCACATAGCATAGGACTATTTAAATCAACCTTCAATAACTGGACTTCAAAACTGGAAAAGGTGTCCGTAGGCACAGACTTGCATTTGAAACAGTTTTAAAAATTGTTGCAACTCCAGCACCATGTCCAGAGCCCGTGGAGAACTGAAAGAAGCAGTCAGGAGGAGCAATCTCGGCAAGAGGCATCAAGTCACCCTGTTTAAACCAGGTCTCGGTCACAAATAAATGAAAATGATAGAGAGAAAATTCCCTTTGTTCTCACCCTCTGTTTCATTATTTGCTCTCCAAGCTATATTTTGTGTTGCTGTCAGAATCGGGGTTTCCGTAATTGTTTTAATGTACTCTCTATTTTCCTTTACTAGTTTTTCATATTCTGCACTTAAAGAGGCAGAGAGAGAACATTTGCTTTCTGCCAATTTTTCATAGTCTTTCCAGGCTATCATAGCATTGGTATGTGATTCTGATTTTGCAAGGCTAGCAAATCCTCCATGGCTAAAGTTTGCTTTCTTTTTTCACATTTATGGGTACTGTCCCACTCTTTCATGAAGCCCCGTCCTCGATCGCCTATGAGGGTCCGAGGGAAACCCTTCGTGACTGGGATATATCTATGATAAATCAAGAAGAGAACACAAAGCTTGATATTAAATGAACTACTACAATAACTACTATTAAAAACAACAATAATATAATAATAGCCCCTCTCCACAGTAATTATTGATAGCATTTGAAATTTAAGTCTGTAGATATTTCTATTGAAACTCTTCCCGTTCTACTACTAGCCTAAATAACATCAGAATATGAATATTATGGCTAATAATTCAATGTAAGTAATAAAATTTTAACAACTTAAAGACACTATTTTTGTAATATTTGTTGTAATGCCATTTTTTATCAATGAACGAGATTAATACAGATACTGATGTCTCTATGAAATTGCTTTTTTTTAAACATTAATGATAGACATTCAACATTACAGTATAATTGAAAGCTACTGTATATCAATTTCAACATTTATTAGGCTATGGAAAATAACAACTTTTAATTTAAGTGAACTGAACACAATCTTCACATAACCCATTAGAATAAATGTTGTATTTACCTGTGGCCTTCCTACCTGTCTAACGGATAGGAAATATACAGAAATTGAATAAAGTTATGAAATAGTCTGCCCTGCATAAATAAATTATACATAGATTAATCCTTATTAAAGCTACAATTTTCTGATACCTTTGTTCTTTTATTAACTTTAATAACAGACATCACCGCAACTGGTTTATTAGGCTACTGTGACTTTAAGATCTGACGCTGCCTAACATGACGCATCTCATTTTCTCACAACTCTTTACGTTCATTTAAGACGTTATTTAACTCGTTTAAGAACGCTCTTATGAGAATACTCTACAAAACCCACATTTTCACATCAGGACATAGCATCCATTTCATTAACAAGGATAATCTGAACAGTCTTGTCTATTTACCTTCCCCTGCTGTCCCAGGACCATCACTGATTCTGGCTGCTCCTCGCTGTGCTCTGTGCTCGGCTCGCTGCTCTGCCTCGCTTTGGACATTATCTTCAAGTGTATTCTCACACCTGCCTTATCCTCAGACCTGCACTCCCCTGGGCTACATTTCTTCTTAAAAAAATTAAGAAACTTATTATACTGGTCGACAAAGGAGTGAACAATGTCCTTAGTTAAAGAAGTTTGTCAACAGTCTTAAACAAAGACTCGGAATTTGTTGCAGCATTTCCAATAATGCTTGAATAATAGTTATTGCGTGCAGTATTCAGAGCAGGATGCTAAGCAGACATTGTTGTTGGGTGTAGAGGAGTCTATGTACCACCGGCCAGATTTCCAATTGCCTTCCAGCAGCTTTCATTAAACGCAACTCCAGTGTATACCATGGACAGGGTTTCGTAAATGTAACAACAACAGATGCAAACTCGTCCAAAAGCGCAGTTAGCATGGAATTGTAGAAATGGCTTGAGGGTTTTTTATTGTTATTATGATGTGGAGTGTAGATTGATGTGAAACTTAAAACACTTATAAAACATGCTTACTCTCTGAACCTGCTGTAAATTATAGAGAAATAAAGCTTCAACTTCAGACGTTTCTAAACTGCACTGCAGTAATGACTTTATTCATTTCTTTACTTGTGTAATCGGTCCTCATCAACCGGCTCCCAGCGGATTCACACTGTGTCTCTGGCTAAAGACCACCGCCTCTAGCATCAGTCGCTAGTTGGGAGAAATATTTACTCTTTTTGGTACATTTCGGTTAAAAATTCCTAGACTTCATTGTTTTGGCCCAATATTATCATCTTTGATGACCATTTTGACTGTTTAGGATTTAAAAAAAAAAAAAAATTATTTACAAAGTACTATATTATGTATAACTTTTCCAAAAAAGTATTGTCTGATTTGAGTAAAATATAGTGACTAGACCTCTTGCAACTTTCATTGAAAGCCCTGTTCAATGACATCATTGCGAAAACACCCTTTTGGAATATACGAGGTGACATTTATAATACATAAGTAGGTAATACGGGTGTCTGTATATAATAAACACAGTGTATGAGTGGCATTGATGACACCACAAACAAGCAGTCTCCTCTGCACTCAGCCCAGTGAAAGCCCCAGATCTGCTCAGCACACCTCACGGAAGCTGCGTTTGTCTGTCAGCGGACATAAGCTCTAAAAGATCATCTGTATTATATTCTCTATCTGCATCAGACAATCCCAGCATGCACTACAGAACGCTGCTGATGTACACTGAAATAGGCTGTTTCGTAGCGTGCGTCTGCGGCTGGATCTTGATCTGCTCCACTATGCCCACGGAGTACTGGACTTACTCTGAAGTGGCCAGTTTAGTCCTCACATCTTCCCACTACTTCTCCAACCTCTGGAAAGACTGTCTCTCCGACTCCACCGGTGTGTCGGACTGCAAGGAGTTCCCCTCGCTACTGGCTCTGCAGAGTAAGTGTTATCGAGAACTTCTTCAGGAAATTAAAGTTGCTGAATTTCATCCTTTTTATATACATGCAGTCAAACCAAAAAATATTCAGACACCAGATATCATTCATGATATTGTTTTACTAGTGTGTGCAGGACACAATAGTTCATTTATGCACGTGTGGAGAGCAAAATTGCAGTATTTTTTTGCAGTGTGCAGAGTAAACTGTGACACATTATACCCAAAAATGTATAAAAATTTGGTAGCAAAAATGATTCCGACACTTTGAGCTGATCATGTTTTGCTGAAGTGTTTTTTCTTAAATTGCTAATGCACCTTTTTACAGCACAGACTGAACAACATGAAGCATTGCTTGGTAATTGGTTGAGCTAAACTGGTCTTATCTAATTGTATAGTTAAATTTAACAGCTTTGATAACTCTGAGTTCTACAGCGAATAAACTGTCATAATGTGAGAAATGTTGAAGGTGTCTGAATAAATTTTAGTTTGTATTATACTTGATTTTATCCGTGGGGAATTGATTGGATGGTTGGGGTTTGCTATTGGCTGATCTCATGTGAGTGACAGGTTATAGCCCCGCCCTCGTCATCAAAGAAGAGAACTCATTGTGATTCAAGATTATGAATATAATAATGATGTGCACCGATTATCATTTAGAATGGGTTTGCAAAATATTACATAATACAATATTACTGCATTGTGAAAAACAGCAAACAAATAAATAAATGTGAGTATTGTTGTGTCCATCTTTCAACAGCACACATTCATCTGTGCCGATCTCTCGTCATCACATCCATAACTCTGGGATTCTTCGGATCCGCTCTGGCTTTGGTGGGGATGAAGTGCACAAAACTCGGAGGCTCTGAAACTGTGAATGCAAGAATAAGCTTCGCTGCCGGCATCAACTACTTGTTATCAGGTAAAGCGTGCGGTCGCCAGCCGGTCCAGCATGCTCTGCTCCTCTGAACTCTTCTGTCCCTCTGAACGCTTCTGCTCCTCTGAACTCTTCTGCTCCTCTGAACTCTTCTGCTCCTCTGAACTCTTCTGAACTCTTCTGCTCCTCTGAACTCTTCTGCTCCTCTGAACTCTTCTGCTCCTCTGAACTCTTCTGAACTCTTCTGCTCCTCTGAACTCTTCTGCTCCTCTGAACTCTTCTGTCCCTCTGAACGCTTCTGCTCCTCTGAACTCTTCTGCTCCTCTGAACTCTTCTGCTCCTCTGAACTCTTCTGCTCCTCTGAACTCTTCTGCTCCTCTGAACGCTTCTGCTCCTCTGAACTCTTCTGCTCCTCTGAACTCTTCTGCTCCTCTGAACTCTTCTGCTCTTCTGAACTCTTCTGCTCCTCTGAACTCTTCTGTTCCTCTGAACTCTTCTGCTCCTCTGAACTCTTCTGTCCCTCTGAACGCTTCTGCTCCTCTGAACGCTTCTGCTACTCTGAACTCTTCTGTCCCTCTGAACTCTTCTGTCCCTCTGAACTCTTCTGCTCCTCTGAACTCTTCTGTCCCTCTGAACGCTTCTGCTCCTCTGAACTCTTCTGTCCCTCTGAACGCTTCTGCTCCTCTGAACTCTTCTGCTCCTCTGAACTCTTCTGCTCCTCTGAACTCTTCTGCTCCTCTGAACCCTTCTGCTCCTCTGAACTCTTCTGCTCCTCTGAACTCTTCTGCTCCTCTGAACTCTTCTGCTCCTCTGAACTCTTCTGCTCCTCTGAACTCTTCTGCTCCTCTGAACGCTTCTGCTCCTCTGAACTCTTCTGCTCCTTTGGACTCTTCTGCTCCTCTGAACTCTTCTGCTCCTCTGAACTCTTCTGCTCCTCTGAACGCTTCTGCTCCTCTGAACTCTTCTGCTCCTTTGGACTCTTCTGCTCCTCTGAACTCTTCTGCTCCTCTGAACGCTTCTGCTCCTCTGAACTCTTCTGCTCCTCTGAACTCTTCTGCTCCTCTGAACTCTTCTGCTCTTCTGAACTCTTCTGCTCTTCTGAACTCTTCTGCTCCTCTGAACTCTTCTGCTCCTCTGAACTCTTCTATCCCTCTGAACTCTTCTGCTCCTCTGAACTCTTCTGTCCCTCTGAACTCTTCTGCTTCTCTGAACTCTTCTGTCCCTCTGAACTCTTCTGCTCCTCTGAACGCTTCTGCTCCTCTGAACTCTTCTGCTTTTCTGAACGCTTCTGCTCCTCTGAACTCTTCTGCTCCTCTGAACTCTTCTGCTCTGAACTCTTCTGCTCCTCTGAACTCTTCTGCTCCTCTGAACTCTTCTGCTCCTCTGAACTCTTCTGCTCCTCTGAACGCTTCTGCTCCTCTGAACTCTTCTGCTCCTCTGAACTCTTCTATCCCTCTGAACTCTTCTGCTCCTCTGAACTCTTCTGTCCCTCTGAACTCTTCTGCTCCTCTGAACTCTTCTGTCCCTCTGTACTCTTCTGCTCCTCTGAACGCTTCTGCTCCTCTGAACTCTTCTGCTCCTCTGAACTCTTCTGCTCCTCTGAACTCTTCTGTCCCTCTGAACTCTCCTGCTCCTCTGAACACTTCTGCTCCTCTGAACTCTTCTGCTCCTCTGAACTCTTCTATCCCTCTGAACTCTTCTATCCCTCTGAACTCTTCTGCTCCTCTGAACGCTTCTGCTCCTCTGAACTCTTCTGCTCCTCTGAACGCTTCTGCTCCTCTGAACTCTTCTATCCCTCTGAACTCTTCTGCTCCTCTGAACTCTTCTGCTCCTCTGAACTCTCCTCTGAACACTTCTGCTCCTCTGAACTCTTCTATCCCTCTGAACTCTTCTGCTCTTCTGAACTCTTCTGCTCCTCTGAACTCTTCTGCTCCTCTGAACTCTTCTGTCCCTCTGAACGCTTTTGCTACTCTGAACTCTTTTGTCCCTCTGAACTCTTCTGTCCCTCTGAACTCTTCTGCTCATCCGAACTCTTCTGCTCATCCAAACTATTCTGCTCCTCTGAACTCTTCTGCTCCTCTGAACGCTTCTGCTCCTCTGAACTCTTCTGTCCCTCTGAACGCTTCTGCTACTCTGAACTCTTCTGCTCCTCTGAACTCTTCTGCTCCTCTGAACGCTTCTGCTACTCTGAACTCTTCTGCTCCTCTGAACTCTTCTGCTCCTCTGAACGCTTCTGCTACTCTGAACTCTTCTGCTCCTCTGAACTCTTCTGTCCCTCTGAACTCTTCTGTCCCTCTGAACTCTTCTGCTCCTCTGAACTCTTCTGAACTATTCTGCTCCTCTGAACTCTTCTGAACTCTTCTGCTCCTCTGAACTCTTCTGCTCCTCTGAACTCTTCTGTCCCTCTGAACACTTCTGCTCCTCTGAGCTCTTCTGCTCCTCTGAACTCTTCTGCTCCTCTGAACCCTTCTGTCCCTCTGAACGCTTCTACTCCTCTGACGCTTCTGCTCCTCTGAGCTCTTCTGTCCCTCTGAATGCTTCTGCTCCTCTGAACTCTTCTGCTCCTCTGAACTCTTCTGTCCCTCTGAACGCTTGTGCTCCTCTGAACTCTTCTGCTCCTCTGAACTCTTCTGTCCCTCTGAACACTTCTGCTCCTCTGAACTCTTCTGCTCCTCTGAACTCTTCTGTCCCTCTGAGCGCTTCTGCTCCTCTGAACTCTTCTGTCCCTCTGAACGCTTCTGCTCCTCTGAACGCTTCTGCTCCTCTGAACTCTTCTGTCCTTCTGAACGCTTCTGCTCCTCTGAACTCTTCTGTCCCTCTGAACGCTTCTGCTCATCTGAACGCTTCTGTCCCTCTGAACACTTCTGCTCCTCTGGACACTTCTGCTCCTCTGAACTCTTCTGCTCCTCTGAACTCTTCTGTCCCTCTGAACGCTTCTGCTCCTCTGAACACTTCTGTCCCTCTGAACTCTTCTGCTCCTCTGAACACTTCTGCTCCTCTGAACTCTTCTGCTCCTCTGAACTCTTGTGTCTCTGCTTCAGGTCTCTGCGGGATGCTGGCGTACAGCTGGTACGGCCACAAGGTGATTTCGGAGTTCATGAATCCCAACTTCAAGGCCAAAAAGTGAATATTTCAGGACAGAAATGAAATATGCAGTTGATGCGGGTCAGAGGTGTAACGGTGTTTCTTGTGGCGCCAGGTTTGAGCTGGGAGCGGCGCTGTTTGTGGGATGGGGCGGATCGGCGCTCCTGCTGGCCGGAGGACTCGTGTACAGCGTCACTGCAGGGAACCAGGCCTGCCAGACCAGGTGCCAGTCTGATGACAGTACCTCTGAGTGAATCGCTCAAACACACGAGTGATACTGTGCATTGACAAAATGAAGCCTATTTTATAGCCAAGTGCCTTGAGATTCACCCTTCAATACAACATGGAGATACACTTTTGTTTTAAGGTGTTCTTGTTACAGTGTAATACTGAATAATATTAATTAGCATGTGCTTCCTATAGGGTTATGTTTTTCACAGTCTAACAGAGTCCTTAGCTAAATATTATACTGGGGCTCCGATGCAGTTTTCAAAGCACTATTGTATCACACACTGCACCGATGCTTGTATTTAAATGACAATACCACGTGATTGATGACTTTTGAAGCTTCGATCGTCATGCACTATTGGAAGGTCAAAACAATTGGTTTAAAAAAATTGGCGCTTCGCGAGATCGCGACCCCATCTGATGCATAAAAGGGAAAAAATTATCGAGGAGGCATTATTTATTTAAATGCACTATACACTATATTCCCCTATAACAAATTGTAAAAAAAACAACAAAAAAACACCACCCAAAATATTTTTGACTACTCACATCTATTACTAATTATGATCACATACTTGTATATTTTATATTATGGCACGAGTTGTGGTCTCATTGGCACACATTAATTTAGATGATATTTGATCAGATTTGATATAACTGTTGAACCCAGATTGATTCCACTCTTGTATGTCATGGACTTCCGAAGCTTTATTTGGTCACATGCCTTTTCTGCTCTGCAGGGATTTGTTAAGCCTGGTTCACACGGCAGGATAATGAGGCCGATTTTAGCCCCGATTTACCCCTTCCTACAATCTTAAGGATGCTCCGATTATGGTAAAATAATCTGCTCAGATATTCCTGCCGTGTGTGGTGTGTTAAGACTGCTCTCATCTGCTCGGAAGGACGTCGGGACACTCCGATCTCAAATCCGGGATATCCAACATGTTGGATTTTTTTGGCCCGATTTCTCCTCGTGTTTGGTGTCTCCCGGGGACAAACGAGCACGCAGCCTGTGGACTGTGGTGTGTAGCCAATCAGAAAGCGAGGTGACGAGGCGCAGAGGAAGCACCAGGAAACAAAATCAAAACAGCCGTCCATGCTCGCGTTGTCTCCACGTCTTTGACCATCGCCTTTTCTTTTGATAACAGGATTTTTTTTTCGGTTAAAAACAAACTACAAACTATCGCCACTGTATCCTCTTCGTCCGCCATGATTGTTTACTCTGAAGTCACGTTTGATCTCGAGGGATTTTGCGAGATTTTCCGTCTGACCTGGGAATGCTCGGGAGTCAAATCGGTTTGTGTGTGATGTGTTGATTTTGCCGTGTGGCTGCGCACCACACACTGTACGACCAAAACTGTTGGACCCGTGATTTTTTATCGCCGTGTGTGGGGTCTCTCAGGTTTGGAAAATCGGCCGACAATTTTAAAATCGTCCCGTGTGAACCAGGCTTTAGATATTGTGGAGAAAACAAGTCTGACCACCAGATATCGCTGATGCACATTGTGTTAAAAGCTTTGAGTAATGAACCCGAACTCTAACCTAACAGTACTAATACTCTAATGAGAGTTAGTTGACATGTAGGTGCAAAGTTACTTACAGTCAGTTGAATTTCTGAAGTGAACCATTGAAATAAAGTAACTTTTTTATGAATTTTCTACCAAGATGTCCTGCTACTGAACATAATCATGATTCAATGTGTGTGCCTTCAGCTCCAAGACCCAAGAGAAGACATATGAGAGTCGTTCCTCTGAGGCGAAGCAAAAGACGCTGTACACTGGTCCGCCTTCGCCAGTCCCGGACAGAGACGAGCCCAAGCCCAAGCCCAAGCCCAAGCCCAAGCCAAAGCCCAGCAGACCAGCTAAAGGCCTTCACAGTGTGGAGGCCTACGTCTGATATCCTCCTGTTTTACCATGCTTTATCTGGAAAACCTCTTTATTGGTAGTGTAAAGCATTCAATGAATCTTTCATCTTTCTTTTTTTAACATCAACATAGTGATCAAGACACAGAATTAATTGTTTTACAGGAATGAATTGGATTGACTCCAGTCTATCCTGATGACCGTGTCACGGGTGATGCTCTTCAAATCTCCATTATCTCTCAGATTTTAGTCATGTTTCGTCTCTTTGTTCCTGTTTCAACTGTATTGTTCACAGCTGTTCCATGTTAGTCCGTCAGCGTGTGTGTGGTTTATCACTGAAGATGCGGAAGAGATGCAATGTCAAATACAGATGCTTTCATGAAGCAACAGAAACACTTCATTCAGACCTTTATGTACTAGGTAATACAGAGCCAACTTTGTCATAATCAGTTGTTAACAAACAAGTTTCATTACTTTTATGAAATCATTGTTTCTGGCTTAAATTATTACATTTTTTAAATTAATACATTTTTAGCTAACTGTGATTTTGTAAATGTACATTTCTGACATACATAACTTAGACAGTTTCCAGTTTCAGATCACTCGAAATTGTAATGTGGACTCTGTAAAGCTGCATTGAAACGGGTATTGTGAAAAGCACTATGCAAATAAATGTGAATTGCATATAAAGTTCAACACAATCCTACATTACTTAAAATACTAATAAAGTGGGTCTATATATTTTTTATCAGTTTTATTTTGATAAAAACGACACAATATAACATTGAGGTTACATGAAGAGATTTTACTGTTATAAAAACAAATTTGTGAGCATCAGCTGTGCTGAATGTATCAGAATAAACAGTTTAGCAGATTTTAGAAGGTTATTTAGTTTTTCGAAGATTTGCTTTTTAAAACACCTGCCCACACCAAATATATGACCATGACCACATGTATTTGTATATTTTCGGTCTAGTGCTTCTCATGTAACTTGGCTTCTAATGTATACTTTTAATAAAAATAGTTAAATTTAAGTACCCCAAAGTTCATGAATCAAGGTAAATAATTCAAGAAAACACGTCTACATGAGGCAACAGAACAATCACGTCTTGATTTATTGTCATTTCAAAGACAGAACATTTCAGAGGATCTCTTTCAGAATGCATTACACTTCTCTTAATCAAAATATCAGTTTCTTATAATCCTAGCACTGAGGCTGATTTCTTCCTGAGGTTACAGTCATCACATTGATCATTATGGGCTGTGGGATCACGTGGACCACTTGACGTGGACGGTGCTGAAGTCCCAGCGGTCTGGATGGCCCATGTGCGGGAGGTCTCTGTACGGCGAGCGGCTCCACTGGAACACAGGCGTCTGATCCCATGTGGGACCGCTGACCGCTAACAGCTCGAGCTGCTGGAACAGGCCGAAGCTCGTCATCTGCAGGAGGACAGGTGCGTTACAATACTTAACATCGGCAGGAGGACAGGGGCGTTACAACACTCAAAACATCTGCAGGAGGACAGGTGCGTTACAATACTCAACATCTGCAGGAGGACAGGGGCATTACAATACTCAAAACATCTGCAGGAGGACAGGGGCGTTACAATACTCAACATCTGCAGGAGGACAGGGGCGTTACAATACTCAACATCTGCAGGAGGACAGGGGCATTACAATACTCAACATCTGGAGGAGGACTGGGGCGTTACAACACTCAACATCTGCAGGAGGACAGGGGCATTACAATACTCAAAACATCTGCAGGAGGACAGGGGCGTTACAATACTCAACATCTGCAGGAGGACAGGGGCGTTACAACACTCAAAACATCTGCAGGAGGACAGGTGCGTTACAATACTCAACATCTGCAGGAGGACAGGTGCATTACAATACTTAACATCGGCAGGAGGACAGGGGCGTTACAACACTCAAAACATCTGCAGGAGGACAGGTGCGTTACAATACTCAACATCTGCAGGAGGACAGGGGCGTTACAATACTCAAAACATCTGCAGGAGGACAGGTGCGTTACAATACTCATAATCTGCAGGAGGACAGGGGCGTTACAATACTCAACATCTGCAGGAGGACAGGGGCGTTACAACACTCAAAACATCTGCAGGAGGACAGGGGCGTTACAACACTCAAAACATCTGCAGGAGGACCGGTGCGTTACAATACTCAACATCTGCAGGAGGACAGGTGCGTTACAATACTCAACTTCTGCAGGAGGACCGGTGCGTTACAATACTCAACATCTGCAGGAGGACAGGTGCGTTACAATACTCAACATCTGCAGGAGGACAGGTGCGTTACAATACTCAACTTCTGCAGGAGGACAGGTGCGTTACAATACTCAACATCTGCAGGAGGACAGGGGCGTTACAATACTCAAAACATCTGCAGGAGGACAGGTGCGTTACAATACTCATAATCTGCAGGAGGACAGGGGCGTTACAATACTCAACATCTGCAGGAGGACAGGGGCGTTACAACACTCAAAACATCTGCAGGAGGACAGGGGCGTTACAACACTCAAAACATCTGCAGGAGGACCGGTGCGTTACAATACTCAACATCTGCAGGAGGACAGGGGCATTACAATAATCAACATCTGCAGGAGGACAGGTGCGTTACAATACTCAACATCTGCAGGAGGACAGGTGCGTTACAATACTCAACATCTGCAGGAGGACAGGGGCGTTACAACACTCAAAACATCTACAGGAGGACAGGGGCGTTACAATACTCAACATCTGCAGGAGGACAGGTGCGTTACAATACTCAACATCTGCAGGAGGACAGGGGCGTTACAATACTCAACATCTGCAGGAGGACAGGGGCGTTACAATACTCAACATCTGCAGGAGGACAGGGGCGTTACAACACACAACATCTGCAGGAGGACAGGGGCGTTACAACACTGAAAACATCTACAGGAGGACAGGTGCGTTACAATACTCAACATCTGCAGGAGGACAGGGGCGTTACAATACTCAACATCTGCAGGAGGACAGGGGCGTTACAACACTCAAAACATCTACAGGAGGACAGGGGCGTTACAACACACAACATCTGCAGGAGGACAGGGGCGTTACAACACACAACATCTGCAGGAGGACAGGGGCGTTACAACACTGAAAACATCTACAGGAGGACAGGGGCGTTACAATACTCAACATCTGCAGGAGGACAGAGGCGTTACAATACTCAACATCTGCAGGAGGACAGGGGCGTTACAACACTCAAAACATCTACAGGAGGACAGGGGCGTTACAATACTCAACATCTGCAGGAGGACAGGGGCGTTACAACACTCAAAACATCTACAGGAGGACAGGGGCGTTACAATACTCAACATCTGCAGGAGGACAGGGGCGTTACAACACTCAAAACATCTGCAGGAGGACAGGGGCGTTACAACACTCAAAACATCTGCAGGAGGACAGGGGCGTTACAACACTCAAAACATCTGCTGGAGGACAGGGGCGTTACAATACTCAACATCTGCAGGAGGACAGGGGCGTTACAATACTCAACATCTGCAGGAGGACAGGGGCGTTACAACACTCAAAACATCTGCAGGAGGACAGGGGCGTTACAATACTCAACATCTGCAGGAGGACAGGGGCGTTACAATACTCAACATCTGCAGGAGGACAGGGGCGTTACAATACTCAACATCTGCAGGAGGACAGGAGCGTTACAACACTCAAAACATCTGCAGGAGGACAGGGGCGTTACAACACTCAAAACATCTACAGGAGGACAGGGGCGTTACAACACTCAAAACATCTACAGGAGGACAGGGGCGTTACAATACTCAACATCTGCAGGAGGACAGGGGCGTTACAATACTCAACATCTGCAGGAGGACGGGGCGTTACAATACTCAACATCTGCAGGAGGACAGGTACGTTACAACACTCAAAACATCTGCAGGAGGACAGGGGCGTTACAATACTCAACATCTGCAGGAGGACAGGTGTGTTACAATACTCAACATCTGCAGGAGGACAGGGGCGTTACAATACTCAACATCTGCAGGAGGACAGGGGCGTTACAACACTCAACATCTGCAGGAGGACAGGGGCGTTACAACACTCAAAACATCTACAGGAGGACAGGGGCGTTACAACACTCAAAACATCTACAGGAGGACAGGGACGTTACAACACTCAAAACATCTGCAGGATGACAGGTGCGTTACAATACTCAACATCTGCAGGAGGACAGGAGCGTTACAATACTCAACATCTGCAGGAGGACAGGGGCGTTACAATACTCAACATCTGCAGGAGGACAGGGGCGTTACAACACTCAACATCTGCAGGAGGACAGGGGCGTTACAACACAACATCTGCAGGAGGACAGGGGCGTTACAACACTCAAAACATCTACAGGAGGACAGGGGCGTTACAACACTCAACATCTGCAGGAGGACAGGGGCGTTACAATACTCAACATCTGCAGGAGGACAGGGGCGTTACAATACTCAAAACATCTACAGGAGGACAGGGGCGTTACAACACTCAACATCTGCAGGAGGACAGGGGCGTTACAACACTCAAAACATCTACAGGAGGACAGGGGCGTTACAACACTCAACATCTGCAGGAGGACAGGGGCGTTACAATACTCAACATCTGCAGGAGGACAGGGGCGTTACAATACTCAACATCTGCAGGAGGACAGGGGCGTTACAACACTCAACATCTGCAGGAGGACAGGGGCGTTACAACACTCAAAACATCTACAGGAGGACAGGGGCGTTACAACACTCAAAACATCTACAGGAGGACAGGGACGTTACAACACTCAAAACATCTGCAGGATGACAGGTGCGTTACAATACTCAACATCTGCAGGAGGACAGGAGCGTTACAATACTCAACATCTGCAGGAGGACAGGGGCGTTACAATACTCAACATCTGCAGGAGGACAGGGGCGTTACAACACTCAACATCTGCAGGAGGACAGGGGCGTTACAACACAACATCTGCAGGAGGACAGGGGCGTTACAATACTCAACATCTGCAGGAGGACAGGGGCGTTACAATACTCAAAACATCTACAGGAGGACAGGGGCGTTACAACACTCAACATCTGCAGGAGGACAGGGGCGTTACAACACTCAAAACATCTACAGGAGGACAGGGGCGTTACAACACTCAACATCTGCAGGAGGACAGGGGCGTTACAATACTCAACATCTGCAGGAGGACAGGGGCGTTACAACACTCAAAACATCTACAGGAGGACAGGGGCGTTACAACACTCAACATCTGCAGGAGGACAGGGGCGTTACAACACTCAAAACATCTGCAGGAGGACAGGGGCGTTACAACACTCAACATCTGCAGGAGGACAGGGGCGTTACAATACTCAACATCTGCAGGAGGACAGGGGCGTTACAATACTCAACATCTGCAGGAGGACTGGGGCGTTACAACACTCAAAACATCTACAGGAGGACAGGGGCGTTACAATACTCAACATCTGCAGGAGGACAGGAGCGTTACAATACTCAAACCATCTGCAGGAGGACAGGGGCGTTACAACACTCAAAACATCTGCAGGAGGACAGGGGCGTTACAACACTCAACATCTGCAGGAGGACAGGGGCGTTACAATACTCAACATCTGCAGGAGGACAGGGGCGTTACAATACTCAACATCTGCAGGAGGACTGGGGCGTTACAACACTCAAAACATCTACAGGAGGACAGGGGCGTTACAATACTCAACATCTGCAGGAGGACAGGAGCGTTACAATACTCAACATCTGCAGGAGGACAGGGGCGTTACAATACTCAACATCTGCAGGAGGACAGGAGCGTTACAATACTCAAACCATCTGCAGGAGGACAGGGGCGTTACAACACTCAAAACATCTGCAGGAGGACAGGGGCGTTACAACACGCTTGCGTCCGCGTAGAATTGACGCGTTGTTACATTTTTGGAGAGGTGCACGTCAGGGTACGCCGAAGGGTACGCGTGCTACGCACAGCCTATGACGTAGCTACGACAGAAGTATAAATTGGGCTTTAGCCAAACACTGAGGTTAAGGAGTTTTGAACTAAGCAGCCTTTCCACCTCTGATTTGTCTTTATGAGTGACTAGAATAGCTGAGTCATCTGCAAATAAAAACAAATTACAGTCTATAGCTGACGACATATCATTGACATATAATAAAAAAAGTGAGGACCCAACATACTCCCCTGGGGAACTCCACAAGTTAATTTAAGTGGTGAGGAAAAGGTCCCATCCACATCTACGACCTGTTCTCTGCCCACCAGGTATGACCTCACCCACTGAAGAGATGCAGGAGAAAATCCTAGGGCTTTTAGTTTATTCAAAAGTACATCATGCTGAACCGTATCAAAGGCCTTTTGAAGGTCTATTAACACCATGCCACAAAAATTCCCCGTTTCTACCTCTTTCCTAATAAAGTCTGTAAGATAAAGCAAACAGGTATCAGTGGAATGGGCTTTTCTAAAGCCTGATTGGAAGTCAAATAAAACATTATGTTCTGCTAAATAACTGTTTATTTGCTCATAAATTATCCTTTCCAGAATTTTTGATATTGAACACAAGATAGATACCGGGCGGAAATTTCCAGGATCAGATTTGGGCCCCTTATTAAATAAAGGTATCACTCTTGCCACCTTAAATTTACTAGGGAAATGGTTATTTTCAATGGATAAGTTAATAAGATAAGTTATGACAGGAGTGATTATTTCAGCAGCATCCTTGAGAAATCTGGCAGGGATGTTGTCAAAACCGGTAGCCTTGGAAGGATTTAGGCCTTTGAGTTTTTTGAGTACCAGCTCCTCTGTTGCTTGTTTAAAATAAAAAGTAAAATAAAAAGTTGAACTATTGCTAGACTAATATGTATGAAAAATGTACTGAAACATAGTGAAATATAGACAGGTAAGCAACCTTTCCATGCTATTTCAATGCCCCCAAAAATGTGTTTTCTGTAAAGTAAAAATAATTATTTTATGCATCCCTACAAGTATATGCCTACAAGATACAACAAACCTGGTGTTCTTCATATATATTTTTAGTGAATTTTAAATCTAAATATTAACTAAGTATTATAAGTTGTTTCCGCTGTTGTCAGGAAGAAATGCAAGTGATACTTCAACTTCCACACTCCGCACAAACACTCGGATATGCGCCCGAATAATAAGTTGGCCAAGTTGCATGTTTCAAATGATAAGCCGTGTTTGAGGTCGATGGATGATGGGCGAACGTTTGGATTTCCTGTTCATACTGTAATAACCACAAGGACCATAAAATCCTATGGATTTTATTTTCTGCGAATTGCAGAATAAATAAAATCTTGGTGAACTAATCCTCTTCTAGTCGACTAATGTTTAGTTGAGTATTGGGGGGCAGCCCTAATATTTTTTTTATCCGATGAGAAGACGTGCATAAACTAGGATTGAAACACATTTACTGAATTAAAAACCTCATGTGACTTTGGCTCAGCGACAGCTGTGATTGGATAACTGGAGTAACCAGTGGACCAATGGCGTCGCAGCATCTCTAATGTTGGTTTGGTGTTTCTGAAACGCCGGAGTCGAAGTGTGTGATCAGAATGATTGGGTTTAATTCCCTCCAGAAGCGTCTCACACACACACACGAGTGTGTTCCCGAACACCAGCATCCGAACGCAAGAGAACATGACAGCGTTTATTGTGTTTCGTCTGACGCTCTGAGACACACTCGTTTATGATGGAGGGAAAGCAGCCACATTGCAGAAACTTACAGTTTATTACTGATATTTCGCACCAGGAACTGATGATTTTGTTTGTTATTTAACAGCTGGGATGAAACTGAGCTTTATATGTGAATGCTATAACTCTGGGTGTACACAGCGGTGGTCACTGACCTTCATGTCGGTGCCGCCGTGGGGCCGCTGCTTCAGAGCCCCGAACGGGTATGAGCCGTTGGCAGGGTTCAGGTCGGATCGGGCAGAGATGGAGTTCTCCCCGTTCTGGACCGGGTCACAGGCGTCGCAGCGGGACAACGGGTCTTCCTGATAGTTATTATACCTGCAGAACACACACACACACACACACACACACACAGGCCAGATGAAGCCGGAAGCAATGGGAGAAACACAACACAACACACAGATGTGTAACCGCCCAGAACTTGGTCACTGTGGTTTTCAAGTGTAATGCCACTACCATGCACTAGGGGGCTCTATGTTGCACTCCTCCTCTTGTATATAGCCAGCAGTGTTGCCAGATGGATGATAATTATCGTATTTGTACCATAATTTTGACCTCTGTATGATGTACTATATAATGCACTGAATGTATAATGAATATATAATGAAAAAAATCCCATAATGTATGATAATTTCAGAAATGTGTGACACTTCAAATGATGGTGGTTGTAATCTATACTTTGAGTGTTCTATCGTCATTGATCTAGCTGTGGATTCTACATCTATCGTCATGATCGTGAGGAGAACGCGAACGTGGCGTTACACGCGTCTTCCATCTCATCTCACGTTACGTCTCCTCGGCCAATCATCGTGGAGAATGACTCTCTCATGAACACAAGTTAATGTTCTTTTTGCATATTGTATACAAAGTTGTATAACATTAACATGTCATCTGTATGTTTTGCAGGAAGAAGAAAAAAGTAAAAAAAAAAAAAGATAGTTTGGTAATTAAGTCATTTTCAGGTCGTGTTAAAAAGTTGTTGTCTTGATAATTAGCTGTATTCTGTACGTTTGACTCTTGTACGATAATTTTTTTTCCAAATACACTAATTTTGAGCTTCTGGTACGATACTTGTACACACTGATAGCCAGGTAAGAGGAGAGACGTTAGTTTGGTGAAAGGGAAGCATGGTCGTCTTGTTTCCCCGTCTCAGAGTCCTGACTGAGAAACTGCGGTTTCAAGCTCAGTCCAGTAAGTCTTTTCTAGGTTTAGTTTGTAATGGTTAATTCTCTATGTAAGCTGTATTTTGTATTGGTTTGTTTGTACGTAGCATGCTAATGCTAGCCTGTGTTTTACTGTAGAAGGACTCTTTATACACACGCTTCCTTCACTGGCCGGCGAGCTCTAAAGACACAGTGGACCTAAACACAGCACACGGGTTTGGGTTTCATCTGGATTGTTTCACCACTGCATCATCTCTTCAGTTTATCCACATCTCTGTAACAAGCTCAACACACATTACTCTTCAAGAGTTTGGATTACTCCTTTGGACAATCGTCAGCTAAGGGTTTCTCTCTTTCCCACATTTGCAAACAAGAGTGACAGGAATCATTTGTATGACTTTGGGTTTTTGTGTTGCTGGGATTTCTGTATGTATAGTTTTTTCATATAAACTTTAAAAACTATATTTCCTTTTGTGCCATGTCTGTTATGAAGTTCATCTGTAAGAGTTTTAGCACTAGGGTTGATTGATAATCTAGTCGGTGGGTCCCTCCCTAACATTTATCATGTATCTTGCCTCCTTAAAAGTGTTTTTGCAGAGTTACAGCGGACCGTACCTCATCAGACGCACCATGGACTCGACGTCGGTCACCTGAGTCTGGTTCCTGCGGAAGATCTGCGCTCTGGGGTTCTGGCTGAAGGAGAACCAGGACCCGTACTCCTGAACCAGCTCCGGCCCTCCGCTGGCGTTGAACACCGCCTCGAAGTACCTGAAACAGCAGCAGATCAGGTGTGTGTGGGCTTTCTGCTGATAACAGAACGATGTAACACTGAACACTGTAAAGCTGCTTTGAAACATTAAACACTAGAGCTGGGGTACTCGAACTCGGACTCAGACATTTTGGACTCGGAAAAATGTGTGTGTGTTGATTTCTTTTTGCAGTTATTCTGTTCATTCATGTTTAATTCGTGCTTTAACTAGAAGACATTAAAGCACCGGTATTTATTGTTTGAATTTAATAAAAATTACAAAATTTGAAAGCAGAGACTTTATTCCACACCAAAAGAAACCTGTTCCGTCTTGTATGTTGGCGCATTGTCAGTGTCCTCTTTGCTCCGCTATATATTTGTCACTGTGTGAGAACATGATGTGTGGAGTGAGAGAAGTAGCAACAGTAACTTTTTAATTTTTATTTCTTCAGGTGTTAAAAAGCTTTAAATTTGCCTTTTGCAGCCCTGTATATATAAAGGCATGTGACATGTCCTGTTCTCCAGCACTCAGAGTCAGCGGTTTCCTCTCTTCATCCGGCAGAGGTTATGAGCGCTAGCGGACATCATGAGGTTGAAGACTTCACACAGATGTGGTCAGATGTGATATGAATACATCGCTGAAAAAACAACTCTGTACTTTTTTACAACCACTTCTGCATTTTAACTTTTCTTTAGAACATTTCCCAGCAACGATGGTTAAACCAACTGATCTGTGAGAACTGGATGAATTTCTCAACTGTCCACGCTGTATTAGGAACATTAAATACCAGACGTAAATGAAATCAATCATTCTCTTCTGTTAAATCTGCACTATTCTTCACTGGAATGAGCAGCTGGAACTCAATCCGTGTCTAGATGGATACTGTTATCTCAACTCAACTATAACTACAGCTACGGACTTGAACGTTATGTTTGACGCAATCTGTGCTTAGAAACACATTTCTGAAACATTCTTCCACCTAAAACACATGAGCGTTTAAAGCAGTCTGTTCATGCACACATGGCCTGAAGAGGAGTGATCGATGACTCTGGTTCGACTGATCGGGTCTCTTTACTCACGGGATGTTGTAGCTGGCCCAGTATCCCGTCTCAAACAGCTCTTCTGTTCGGTCTGCCATTACGATCATCCCACTGGAGGAAACACACACAGAACACACGTTATCAGGCGCTTCTGCTGCTGTAATGCAAACACACAGCAATCTGCTTCACTATTCAACAAGAAATAATCATGTAAATAGGAATTTCACATTTGAGTTAGTTCAGATTTTGTAATGTTTCTGAAAGAAACATTTATTTTTGGCTGCATTTATCTGATCAAAAGTACAGTAAAACAGTGAAATATTATTGTAATGTAAAACATGTTTTCTATGTGAATATACAGTAAAGTGTAATTTATTCCTGTGATCAAAGCTGAATTTTCAGCATCTTCAGTGTCACATGATCCTTCAGAAATCATTCTAATAATATTAGATATTATGATATGATGAGTTGATGCTGAAGAAACATTTATGATTATTATCAATGTTGAAAACAGTTTCAGATTTCTGTGGAAACCTTGATACACTACCATTAAATAGAAAATAAATAGAAATTATTATAGAAATAGAAATTATTACACACTTTTATTCATCAAGGATTGATTAAATGGATCAAAAGTGACAGTAAAGACATTTATAATGTTACAAAAGATTATATTTCAAATAAATGCTGTTCTTGTGAACTTTCTATTCATCAAAGAGGCCTAAAAAATAAAATGCATCACTGTTTCCACAAAAATATGAACCGTTCTCAACATTGAAAATAATCATAAATGTTTCTTGAGCATCAAATCATCATATTATAGTGATTTCTGAAGGATCATGTGACACTGAAGACTGGAGTAATGATGCTCAAAATTCAGCTATGATCACAGGAATAAATTACACTTTATAATATATTCACATAGAAAACAGCTGATTTACATTGGAATAATATTTTATAATTTTCTCTGTATATTTTTATCTAATGAACGCAGCTTTGTTGAGCAGAAGAGACTCTAAATTAAATTATCTTAATTATCCCAAACTTTTGACAGGCAGTGTGGCGTCTCTTCAGACGTTCTGTCTTAATTCCATAATGTTTATAAAATGTAAATTTGCTGCGATCTCCCTCAGTACTGTGACTTTAAGAGAACACGGATGCTTACGGGATCTGCTCCAGGACTGTGAAGAGCCCTAGTTGTGTGTATCCCTTTCCCGGGACAAACCGCTTGTAGTCGACCACCATCCACTGGTTGTTGTACCTGGCCATCACAATGTAGTTTCAAATGTGGACAACTTTCATTCACATGTGCTCATGTAATAAGATGCCCTGAGAGAGTCTCACGTTCCGCTGTTGTGTTTGCTGAAGATGTCGGCCCACGCCAGGCCGCTGTCCGCCAGCCGGTTGGCCACGATGTTCCTCAGCCACTCCATGACTGCGCCGCGGGGACGCACAAACCTCCACAGATCAGGGTTACTGTTGCCAATCGTGGTTTCCAAAGTTACCTGAGGGAAAACAAACTAATAGTAAGTAAGGGATCATGTACATCCATCCGGTTGTTATCTCAGAATAAACCCGACAGAGCGTTCAGGATCAGGTCCTCATCAGCCTGAACACACACACACACACACGTGAAGGGGGTTTATTCTGAGATAACACTCACACACACACACACACACACACACACACACATACACATACACACACACACACACACACACACACCTGAAGGGGGTTTATTCTGAGGTAACACACACACACACACACCTGAAGGGGGCTTATTCTGAGAGAACACACACACACACACACCTGAAGGGGGCTTATTCTGAGATAACACACAGACACACACACCTGAAGCGGTTTATTCTGAGATAACACACACACACACACACCTGAAGCGGTTTATTCTGAGATAACACACACACACACACACACAAACACCTGAAGGGGGTTTATTCTGAGAGAACACAAACACACACACACACACACACACCTGAAGGGGGTTTATTCTGAGAGAACACACACACACATACACACACACACACACACAAACACACCTGAAGGGGGTTTATTCTGAGATCACACACACACACCTGAAGGGGTTTATTCTGAGATCACACACACGCACACCTGAAGGGGGTTTATTCTGAGATCACACACACACACACACACACACCTGAAGGGGGTTTATTCTGAGATCACACACACACACACAAACACCTGAAGGGGGTTTATTCTGAGAGAACACACACACACACACACACACCTGAAGGGGGTTTATTCTGAGAGAACACACACACACACACACCTGAAGGGGGCTTATTCTGAGATAACACACAGACACACACACCTGAAGCGGTTTATTCTGAGATAACACACACACACACACCTGAAGCGGTTTATTCTGAGATAACACACACACACACACACACACAAACACCTGAAGGGGGTTTATTCTGAGAGAACACAAACACACACACACACACACACCTGAAGGGGGTTTATTCTGAGAGAACACACACACACATACACACACACACACACACACACACACACACAAACACACCTGAAGGGGGTTTATTCTGAGATAACACACACACCTGAAGGGGGTTTATTCTGAGATAACACACACACACACGCACACCTGAAGGGGGTTTATTCTGAGAGAACACACACGCACACCTGAAGGGGGTTTATTCTGAGAGAACACACACGCACACACACCTGAAGGGGGTTTATTCTGAGAGAACACACACACACACACACACACACCTGAAGGGGGTTTATTCTGAGAGAACACACACACACACACACACACACACAAACACACCAGAAGGGGGTTTATTCTGAGAGAACACACACACACACCTGAAGGGGGTGATTCTGAGAGAACACACACACACACACACACACACCTGAAGGGCGTTTATTCTGAGATCACACACACACACACACACACACACCTGAAGGGGTTTATTCTGAGATCACACACACACACACACCTGAAGGGGTTTATTCTGAGATCACACACGCACACACACACACACCTGAAGGGGTTTATTCTGAGATCACACACACACACACGCACACACACACCTGAAGGGGTTTATTCTGAGATCACACACACACACACACACCTGAAGGGGTTTATTCTGAGATCACACACACACACACACACGCACACACACACCTGAAGGGGGTTTATTCTGAGATCACACACACACACACACACCTGAAGGGGTTTATTCTGAGATCACACACATACACACACACACCTGAAGGGGTTTATTCTAAGAGAACACACACACACACACACACACCTGAAGGGGGTTTATTCTGAGATCACACACACACACACACACACACACACACCTGAAGGGGTTTATTCTGAGATCACACACACACACACACCTGAATGGGTTTATTCTGATCACACACACACACACACACACACACACACACACACACACACACACACACACACACACACACACACACACACCTGAAGGGGTTTATTCTGAGATCACACACACACACACACACACACACACACACACACACACACACACACACACACACACACACACACACACACACCTGAAGGGGGTTTATTCTGAGATCACACACACACACCTGAAGGGGTTTATTCTGAGATCACACACACACACACACACACACACACCTGAAGTGGTTTATTCTGAGATCACACACACACACACACACACCTGAAGGGGGTTTATTCTGAGAGAACACACACACACACACACACACCTGAAGGGGGTTTATTCTGAGATCACACACACACACACACACACACACACACACCTGAAGGGGTTTATTCTGAGAGAACACACACACACACACACACCTGAAGGGGGTTTATTCTGAGAGAACACACACACACACACACACACCTGAAGGGGTTTATTCTGAGATAACACACACACACACACCTGAAGGGGGTTTATTCTGAGAGAACACACACAGACACACCTGAAGGGGGTTTATTCTGAGATAACACACACACACACACCTGAAGGGGGTTTATTCTGAGAGAACACACACACACACACACACACACACACCTGAAGGGGGTTTATTCTGAGATAACACACACACACACACACCTGAAGGGGGTTTATTCTGAGAGAACACACACACACACACACACACCTGAAGGGGGTTTATTCTGAGATCACACACACACACACACACACACACACACACACACACACACACACACACACACACACACACACCCCCACACCTGAAGGGGGTTTATTCTGAGATATCAACCGGCTGGATGTACATTATCCCGCTTATTACACAGATTATTGCCATATAAGTACATAGTTAGACATGAAATATTAATCTGAGTTGAAATATTGTATTAGGTCTTTAAACGCAAAGCTTACACGGAGAGAGCAGTTTCAGCACTGCAAGTTCAAACTAGACGGACATTTAAGAGATACGGTTTACAGTCATAAGTCAAGTCAAGTCAAATATATTTATATAGCGCTTTTCACAATACAGATTGTATCAAAGCTGCTTCACAGTATCAATCAAAACAACTTAATGTTTGTTTATTACTGGAAAAAAGACATCCAAGTTTGGTAGAGCTGATCAATGGTATGATTGGTTAATTAATTTGAATATCCCCAACTGAGCAAGCCAAAGGCAACAGTGGCAAGGAACCGAAAAACTCCATCCAGTGACCTAATGGTGTCCTAACACCCCATCAGGTGACCCAATGGAGAAAAAAAACCTTGGGAGAACCCAGGCTCAGTCGGGGGCCAGTTCTCCTCTGGCGTTTATGAACTAGAGGCCGAATTTACAGTAACTGTAAGATAAAAAATTTATATGAATGCCTGGCTAAATAGATGCGTCTTCAGTCTAGTTTTAAACTGGGAGAGCGAGTCTGAGCAACGAACAATATCAGGAAGGCTATTCCAGAGCTTCGGAGCTAAATGTGAAAATGCTCTTCCTCCTTTGGTGGATCTGGATATCCTAGGAATGACCAGAAGCCTCGAATCTAGTGATCTTAAAGAGCGCAATGGATTGTAAGGCGATAGAAGATCCGTTAAATAGACTGGAGCTAAACCATTTAGAGCTTTATAAGTCAAAAGCAATACCTTGTATTTAATACGGAACTTTATAGGTAACCAATGAAGTGATGATAAAATCGGTGTTATATGATCATATTTTCTTAATCTAGTAAGAACTCTAGCGGCTGCATTTTGGACTAACTGTAGCTTGTTTATTGAAGATGCAGGACAACCAGCTAATAAAGCATTACAGTAATCTAGTCTCGAGGTCATGAATGCATGAACTAACTTTTCTGCATCAGAGACTGATAGCATATTACGTAACTTAGCAATGTTTCTAAGGTGGAAAAAGGCTGTTTTTGTAACATATGAAATATGCTTTTCAAAAGACAGGTTGCGGTCTAGTATAACACCCAGGTCTTTTACTGTAGCGGATAAAGTAACAGGGCATCCTACTATGTTAAAGTCGTGCTGTGAAAGGTTTTGTGGACGGTTTTTAGAACCGATAAGTATTACCTCTGTCTTGTCTGGATTTAATAAAAGAAAATTATGCGTCATCCAATCTTTTATATCTTTAACACAATCTGTCAATTTGGATAATTTAGCGTATTCATCTGGCCGTGAGGAAATATATATTTGGGTGTCATCAGCATAACAATGGAAACTAATTCCATGTTTCCTTAGAATATTACCAAGTGGCAGCATATATATTGAGAATAATAAAGGGCCTAACACAGATCCCTGCGGCACTCCATAGTTTGCCGAAGTTATAATCGATTTTTCTCCATTTAAGTAGACGAAATGGTAGCGGTCAGATAAGTATGACCTGAACCAGCTTAATGCTTGTCCTTGAACACCAGTGTAATTTTGCAGTCGATCTAAGAGTATTGTGTGATCTATAGTATCGAACGCAGCACTAAGATCAAGTAAAACTAGTACTGAGATACAGCCTTGGTCCGAAGCTAAAAGTAAATCATTTGTGATTCTAACAAGCGCAGTTTCAGTGCTATGATGTGGCCTGAATCCAGACTGAAACTTTTCATAGATGTCGTTTTCTTGCAAGAAAGAGCCGAGTTGAGCGGACACAACTTTTTCTAATATTTTTGACATAAATGGAAGATTCGAAATGGGTCTGTAATTTGCTAGGTTATTTGCATCTAATTGTGGTTTCTTAATAAGAGGTTTTATAACTGCCAGCTTGAACGTTCTTGGAACATGACCTAAAGATAAAGATGAGTTAATAATATTGAGAAGAGGCTCTTCCACTACAGGTAACACTTCTTTCAGTAGTTCAGTTGGTATAGGATCTAATAAACATGTTGTTGTTTTAGATGAAGTGATAAGTTTATTTAACTCTTTTTGTTCTATGGTTGTAAAGCATTGTAATTGTTCTTGCGGGGTAATAATTGCGGCCGAATTATAAGGCGCGAGCAAAGATCGAACGTTTACGATTTTGATTCTGATGCTTTCAATTTTCTCGGTGAAGAAGTTCATGAAATCATTACTACTAAACTGTAACGAGGTATTTTGTTCAGACGACGTCTGTTTATTTGTTAGTCTAGCCACGGTATTAAATAAAAACCTTGGATTATTTCGGTTGTTTTCTATTAATTTGCTGAGGTGCTCAGCCCTGGCCGTTTTAAGTGCCTTTTTATAAAGTGACATACTGTCTTTCCACGCGATTCTAAAGACCTCTAAATTAGTTTTTTTCCATTTACTCTCTAAATTACGGGTTTCTCTCTTTAAAACATACGTAGTATTATTGTACCATGGTGCTATACTTTTTTCTCTGACCTTTTTTAATCTAATGGGTGCAACAATATCCAATGTTCTAGAGAGAATGTTGCTCATAGTGCTAGTTAGTTCGTCTAATTCATCTGTTTGTTTGGGTTCAGGCAGCAGCTGGGACAGATCAGATAAGCTATTTGAGAAATGATCTATGGTGGATGGACGAATTGTTCTACCTGGTCGATAACGTGGCGCAGCATGACATATTACAGCAGTGCGTAATATGCAAGTTACCAAGTAGTGGTCAGTGACATCATCACTTTGTGGAATGATATCTATATCGGTTGGATCGGTTCCATATGATATAATTAAATCGAGTGTATGATTAAGACGATGAGTTGGTCCGGTGACGTTTTGCTTGACCCCGAAGGAGTTTAATAAATCTGTAAACGCAGCCCCTAACGCATCATTTAAATTATCTACGTGTATGTTAAAATCTCCAACAATTAATGCTTTATCGACGTTGACCAAAAGATCTGATAGAAAGTCAGCAAACTCTTTTAGGAAATTGGCGTAAGGCCCTGGAGGTCTATATACGGTAGCCAATGCTAGAGATAATAGGGATTTTTTTCTTACATCTAAGAGCGTAACATTTAGCACAAGCACTTCAAACGAATTAAACCTATGACGAGTTTTCTGAGTAACATTAAGGATATCTCTGTAGATTGTTGCAACACCGCCGCCACGACCGATCAGACGGGGCTCATGCTTATAACAGTATCCTGGCGGAGTAGACTCATTTAGACCGAAATAATCATTTGGTTTAAGCCAGGTTTCAGTAAGGCACAGAACATCGAAATTATTATCTGTGACCATTTCATTTACAATAACCGCCTTAGGTGTGAGCGATCTAATGTTTAGAAGACCTAGCTTTAGAAATTGTTTTTGTTCACTAATAGCGAGATTTTTTGTTTTAATAACAATTAGATTTTTTCTAGATCCTGCAGTAGATTTATTATTTGATCTTAGTAAACGAGGAATAGACACAGTTTCTATGCAATGTTCTACACTAGTATTAATATCAATTAAATTGGTGCAGTAGAGACTGTGATTTGGATTTTTGGTTACTAGTCACTTATTACACAAGTAATCAAGTATTCCACATCAAGTAATTAATCAAGTATTCCACAGAGCCGTGTAATAAGAAGATAATAGTTTTAAAGAGCCTCACCAAACCACTGCTGAGCAAATAAAAGTCATCGCCTGAGAAAATACTGCCAGGATAGGAGGAAAACACCTGAGTGTTCCCGGGAATAGTCATCTTTCCTGCAGGAACAGTGATGCATGCATTACATATTATATAAATAATGATCGTGATTTTAAGAGTAAAAGACTGTAAAAATGCTACGCTGAAAAACTGTTAATTGATTATCAAAACGTTTCGGAACTATATACGGTGGATAACTGATAGATCTTACCCTTACTTACAGTAAATACCGTTAAATGTAAGTTTTTGGACGTGAAAAAGAACATTGTATAATTAACAGTGAAAAAACGTAAATTGACATTCCCACAATTCCCTGCGTGACACTTCACATTTGAAAATCTTTGTTAAAATAACGTTTTACTTCGTTTTTTTCTAATCAGTTACTGGTATGTTCATTAGGGTTTTAGGATACATTTAATATTGTTAAATTAATGTTTATTACATTTTTAAAATTTCATGTGTGTAACCATGATGGTGTTTAGTGTTTGTGTGAATGAGACTGTGCAGGCTCTATATATTACTATTAACTTTCTCAGCTTGTGGAAAGCTGTTTGTGATGAGCTTTGATTCATCATGTGACTCTCAACACCACTTTGATTGGTAGTTGTCAGCATATTACAATGGTACAAAACCGATATAAGAACTTTAATATTTCTGTAAATTAACATTATAACAGATAATGAAATATGTTTTTTTACTGTAAATTTAAGTTAGGTCTATAAAACCTAAAATGTTGCTACCGTATTGTTTACGGTACATTTCTGGCAACCACAGCTGTAGTATAATATTGAATACAAACAGAAGTGTATGTGTCTGTAAACATTTCTCGCCTGTGGGAGATGTGCGGTATGCGAAACTGTATCTCTTCATGATCCGCAGCATGGACTGATAGGTGTTCCACGTGTCATGTGACACCAGCAGGTCCTGGCGGCCCGGAAGCACTTTGATGAGAGCGGAGCAGGAGCCGGAGCCCACGGCCCGAGTGCGGCTGGATCTGTTGAGCGCAGACTCCAGGTCCTCCAGGTCTCCCCCCATCTGGAACAGGCTGAACGCACATGCAATAATAATAATAAATATAGCTGTGAGCAGCAATTATCAGGGTTCAAGCAGTTTAAGGCCTTTAAGCACATGCGTAAAAAAGATATTATTATTATTAGCAAGCATGTAACACTTAATATCATAGATGGAGATGAACATTTACATCCAATACAGTAAATTTACCATAGGAAATATTTGGATTTAAAGTTTTTTAACAGTTCACAACAATTTATTGGCCGATGGCGGACAGGTTTTTTGAGATACGTCAATGTACAGCATAGACAATCATGGTAGCTCGAATAAAGAAACGGCATGCCAATTTCCAAGTCAATCGGACTAACAGTTGCATAGTTATGATCATTTTCATGTCTTTTTCAATTTTACAGCGCCACCGAGTGGCCAATCGCTGCGGGTTTTTTTTACTGTGACCTCAGATGGTGCTCTTACATATGTGTGCCAAGTTTGGTGAAAACATCTCATTTCCTTTTTGAGTTATAGCCATTTTAGTAAAAGTGGCTCCTCCCACTTCTAAAATTTTGACGCCCCTTAGCGACCGTGAATCAAAATTTCACATTTTTTAAGATAATTATTGACAGTCGGACTCCAGAGAATCTTTCTGTAATCTTTCGTACTTTTGGTCGCTGTAGGGGCCCGTCAGGCCGATCGGGACGGGCCTTGGTGACGTTGTAGGTGTTGTGAGTACTACCAGTCCTGAAAGTTTCAAGTCTCTAGGACTTACGGTTCGTTCTGCCCGATCAGTTTTAGGGGAGAATGCTGATCCTTGGTAAATTTAACAATGGCAATAGGGTTTCAGCATTACACGCATGAACCCCTAATAATAATAATAATAATACAACATGACATTCTGCACATGGACAAAAGGGAAAAAAGTATATATACTAAACTCACAGGAAGCCGAAGGGGTTGATGGAGAGGCTTCCGGAGGGAAAGTCCACCTTCCCGTTATAGCCGTCCTCCAATCCCTGCAGCTGCAGCAGAGACAGGCGGACCTGAAAGAGAACAGGCCATGAACTAGAAGAGGACCTGAGAGAGAACAGGCCATAAACTAGAAGAAGAGGACATGAGAGAGAACAGGCCATGAACTACAAGAAGAGGACCTGAGACAGAACAGGCAATGAACTAGAAGAAGAGGACCTGAGAGAAAACAGGCCAGGAACCAGAAGAAGCGGACCTGAGATCAATTATATCAATGTTGTATATATATATATATCATATTGTCCAGCCCTAAAACGTGTATAGTTTTTATCAGTGTTTATTTAAAAATGTCCGATTATGCAGAACCTCTCAGTGTTTACACCTCTCAGTGTTTCCGTCTGCCTCTCAGTGTTTCCGTCTGCCTCTCAGTGTTTCCGTCTGCCTCTCAGTGTTTCCGTCTGCCTCTCAGTGTTTCCGTCTGCCTCTCAGTGTTTCCGTCTGCCTCTCAGTGTCTCTGCCTCTCAGTGTCTCTGCCTCTCAGTGTCTCTGCCTCTCAGTGTCTCTGCCTCTCAGTGTCTCTGCCTCTCAGTGTCTCTGCCTCTCAGTGTCTCTGCCTCTCAGTGTCTCTGCCTCTCAGTGTCTCTGCCTCTCAGTGTCTCTGCCTCTCAGTGTCTCTGCCTCTAAGTGTCTCTGCCTCTCAGTGTCTCTGCCTCTCAGTGTCTCTGCCTCTAAGTGTCTCTGCCTCTCAGTGTTTCTGCCTCTAAGTGTCTCTGCCTCTCAGTGTCTCTGCCTCTCAGTGTCTCTGCCTCTCAGTGTCTCTGCCTCTCAGTGTATCTGCCTCTCAGTGTACCTGCCTCTCAGTTTCCGTCTGCCTCTCAGTGTTTCCGTCTGCCTCTCAGTGTTTCCGTCTGCCTCTCAGTGTCTCTGCCGCTCAGTGTCTCTGCCTCTCAGTGTCTCTGCCTCTCAGTGTCTCTGCCTCTCAGTGTCTCTGCCTCTCAGTGTCTCTGCCTCTCAGTGTTTCTGCCTCTCAGTGTCTCTGCCGCTCAGTGTCTCTGCCTCTCAGTGTCTCTGCCTCTCAGTGTCTCTGCCTCTCAGTGTTTCTGCCTCTCAGTGTCTCTGCCTCTCAGTGTTTCTGCCTCTCAGTGTCTCTGCCTCTCAGTGTTTCTGCCTCTCAGTGTCTCTGCCGCTCAGTGTCTCTGCCGCTCAGTGTTTCTGCCTCTCAGTGTTCCTGCCTCTCAGTGTTCCTGCATCTCAGTGTTTCTGCCTCTCAGTGTTTCTGCCTCTCAGTGTTTCTGCCTCTCAGTGTTTCTGCCTCTCAGTGTTTCTGCCTCTCAGTGTCTCTGCCTCTCAGTGTCTCTGCCGCTCAGTGTCTCTGCCGCTCAGTGTCTCTCTGCCTCTCAGTGTTTCTGCCTCTCTGTGTTTCTGCCTCTCAGTGTCTCTGCCTCTCAGTGTCTCTGCCGCTCAGTGTCTCTGCCGCTCAGTGTCTCTGCCGCTCAGTGTCTCTGCCGATCAGTGTCTCTGCCGATCAGTGTCTCTGCCGCTCAGTGTCTCTGCCGCTCAGTGTTTCTGCCTCTCAGTGTTTCTGCCTCTCAGTGTCTCTGCCTCTCAGTGTCTTTGCCTCTCAGTGTTTCTGCCTCTCATTGTTTCTGCCTCTCAGTGTCTCTGCCTCTCAGTGTTTCTGCCTCTCAGTGTCTCTGCCTCTCAGTGTTTCTACCCCTCAGTGTCTCTGCCTCTCAGTGTTTCTGCCTCTCAGTGTCTCTGCCTCTCAGTGTCTCTGCCTCTCAGTGTTTCTGCCTCTCAGTGTCTCTGCCGCTCAGTGTCTCTGCCTCTCAGTGTTTCTGCCTCTCAGTGTCTCTGCCTCTCAGTGTTTCTACCCCTCAGTGTCTCTGCCTCTCAGTGTTTCTGCCTCTCAGTGTCTCTGCCTCTCAGTGTTTCTGCCCCTCAGTGTTTCTGCCGCTCAGTGTCTCTGCCGCTCAGTGTCTCTGCCTCTCAGTGTTTCTGCCTCTCAGTGTTCCTGCCTCTCAGTGTCTCTGCCTCTCAGTGTTTCTGCCTCTCAGTGTCTCTGCCTCTCAGTGTCTCTGCCTCTCAGTGTCTCTGCCTCTCAGTGTTTCTGCCTCTCAGTGTCTCTGTCTCTCAGTGTTTCTGCCTCTCAGTGTTTCTGCCTCTCAGTGTCTCTGCCTCTCAGTGTTTCTGCCTCTCAGTGTTTCTGCCTCTCAGTGTTTCTGCCGCTCAGTGTCTCTGCCGCTCAGTGTCTCTGCCTCTCAGTGTTTCTGCCTCTCAGTGTTCCTGCCTCTGTGTCTCTGCCTCTCAGTGTTTCTGCCTCTCAGTGTCTCTGCCTCTCAGTGTCTCTGCCTCTCAGTGTCTCTGCCTCTCATTGTTTCTGCCTCTCAGTGTCTCTGCCTCTCAGTGTTTCTGCCTCTCAGTGTTTCTGCCTCTCAGTGTCTCTGCCTCTCAGTGTGTGTAACCGCAGTCGCTCCGGCCGACGGTGACGTCACACACACACCCTCTATGTTTGTCGGGGAACGTGTTTTTTCTTCACGCACCTGATGCCAGTACGGTGAGTCCGCATGCGTGTCCATCTGCTGATTGAGCCACTGCAGGTTAGTGCTGATGTAGTCTTTGAGCCGCTGACAGTAGCTGTCGTCACGAGTAGACGGCTCACAGTAACCCATCAGTGTGTTCATCCAGTGCTGGTAGATCAGCTGTGGCAGACAGAAGATGAAGACTTTAGTTCAAACACTAGTGCACTTACACCCAAGAACTCTACTGTCTGTCATGAAGTGCACGTTGTGTTTCCGATCTCTGTGTTGATGTCACACATCTAGAGAAGCACAGTTTTATGCACCCCTTTTTAAGGCACTTATATGTTACAGTAAGTGGTAATGACAAACAAGTTTGTCCTAAATGACACACTATACAATCAACCGTCTATCCATTCATCATCGGAAGTGTCCAACATTCCACACTTCAGTTAATTAAATGCATCATCTGGGCATCTGAAGTGTATTTTTGGGGATTTTTTCGCACTATTTATACTAATAATGGTTTAGAATAGTGCACAACTACACAAATCAGGACGACATACATACTTGATGGGGTGTACAAATAAAAAACAATCAGTGCATGGTATAACAGCTATTTTGTACAAAGCGCGCAAAAAATGCATGTAAAATTCGTGCCATCTTTAACAATCATACTGTAATGCTAGGAAGCTAGGAGCTCTGGCTGAGCTTTGACCTGTTGATTATTCTCATTATGGATGATATGGATTAGAGGTGAACCTGTGAGGTGGCGGACGCCTCCACGAGTCCAGCTGCATACGCCTGCAGAGAGTCATTATAGACAGCACTGGTGCTGACCTCCAGATACGCCCACCTGACACACACACACACACACACGCACACATCAATACACAGTCGTTTAACTGTCACCTACACTGAGAAATAATGCAATTCTTCATGTCACGCATGTTTAGTTTCTGCTATTTTGGACCAAATCAACATTACAGCAACCAAAGACTCGTTCTGCAATTCACGCCTCCTCGCATAAAGCTTTCTTACACAAAACATGTCTTACAAATTTTAAATCAATATATTGTTTTATCTGAATGAGTATGCAGGGTGATTTTCACATAGTTTTGAAACAAATATTCTAGGCTACGTGATACCATTTTCAAAAGTCTTGTGAAGAAATCATCAGTATGAGTTTCATGACCTTATTTCAGTGACATTTTTTTTTCTCAAACCACATATAAATGTCATTATCTTAAACCTACAAAATTTTACATACATGCTGTTGACATTATTGTAGCAGAGTTTGTGCTGAATACAGTGTAATAAAATAAGACTTAAGCCATGAAAATGTCACAAGTAACAGAAATAAGCACAAATGTCAGAGCATGTCAGAACACCTCCAGGACCCGAAAAACACGCTGGTTGAGTTAAAAGTAACACAAAATGTGTTGTCCTTATCTAGACACATAGATGTGTTAAGAAATAAACGGTTGTTGTTTGGGAGCCAAAAAACACCCAAATCTCTGTTTAGTGCAAAAACAGCCGCAGAGCTGTCGAGAATCAGCGCTGGTGCAAGAATCTGAGAGAGTGTTTCGAGAACGGGACTGAGACGACAACTTCAACAAGAAAGGTTATATGTGAAAAATAATCGGGGAGGGCGTCGCGTCATTCGCAGATCTTTATAAAGCGCCTCACTTCTCCAGCTCTTCGTCACTTCTCCACTTCTCCAGCTCTTCGTCACTTCTCCACTTCTCCAGCTCTTCGTCACTTCTCCACTTCTCCAGCTCTTCGTCACTTCTCCAGCTCTTCGTCACTTCTCCACTTCTCCAGCTCTTCGTCACTTCTCCACTTCTCCAGCTCTTCGTCACTTCTCCACTTCTCCAGCTCTTCGTCACTTCTCCAGCTCTTCGTCACTTCTCCAGCTCTTCGTCACTTCTCCAGCTCTTCGTCACTTCTCCAGCTCTTCGTCACTTCTCCAGCTCTTCGTCACTTCTCCAGCTCTTCGTCACTTCTCCAGCTCTTCGTCACTTCTCCAGCTCTTCGTCACTTCTCCACTTCTCCAGCTCTTCGTCACTTCTCCAGCTCTTCGTCACTTCTCCAGCTCTTCGTCACTTCTCCAGCTCTTCGTCACTTCTCCAGCTCTTCGTCACTTCTCCAGCTCTTCGTCACTTCTCCAGCTCTTCGTCACTTCTCCAGCTCTTCGTCACTTCTCCAGCTCTTCGTCACTTCTCCACTTCTCCAGCTCTTCGTCACTTCTCCACTTCTCCAGCTCTTCGTCACTTCTCCAGCTCTTCGTCACTTCTCCAGCTCTTCGTCACTTCTCCAGCTCTTCGCCACTTCTCCAGCTCTTCGTCACTTCTCCAGCTCTTCCAGGTACAGCGGATCACGGTACGACTGCGTTTACTGGCACCATCACCACAACCTCACGCTGTAAGTCTCTCTGTCTAACATGTGTGTTAAAGTCCTTGCTTTACACACCAGTTACAATAAACTGGGCGTGTTGATCTTCAACGAAGACAACATTTTTGTTTTTGGGTCACTTATTGTTTTATATGTGAAAAAGCCTAAATCAAATCTGTTATCGAGTAAAGCGATTGAGTCTCTTTGGAAAACCATTCATACGCGTTAGTTTTACAATGTCTTTATGAACTTTCTGAAGCGTCTAAGTAGTAGTTGCATAACTGTCAATGGAGGGATCAGAAATCTCTGATTTCATCAATAATATCGCAATTTGTGTTCTGAAGATGAACGAAAGTCAGGTTTTGAACGACCTGAGGGTGAATAAATAATGACTGAAATGTCATTTTTGGGTGAATTACCCTTTAAAGGATTAGTTCACTTTTTAAAAAACTTTTGCTGATAATGTACTCACCCCCATGTCATCCAAGATGTCCAAGATGTTTCTTACTTCAGTCGAAAAGAAATTAAGGTTTTTGATGAAAACATTCTAGGATTTTTATCCATATAATGGACTTCACTGGGTACCAGACGGTCCAAGGCAAGTTTCAAGGTAATGACAGTTTCAGTGCAGCTTCAGATGGCTTTAAACGACACCAGACGATGCGTAAGGGTCTTATCTTGCGAAACGATCAGTCATTTCAAAAATAAATAAAAAAGTTTAAGTTTTACAAGCACAAATGCTCGCCTTGCTCTGTTCTGTGATGCACGTTCGTTACTCTCCTGTTCGAACTCGTTCATCAAAATGAACGAATCTTTTTTCGAGTCATTTCGTTCATTCAACGCATCCAACGAACGAAATGACTCGGGAAAAAAAATTTCATTTTGATGAACAAGTTCGAACAGGAGTCACGAACGTGCATCACAGAACAGAGCAAGGCGAGCAAATGCCCCGACATTTAGTCAACTAAAGCTACATTATATATATATATCATAAAAAATAAAATAAACACTTAAATCGCAGAGCTAAATTTCGTGTTTTTAACAACGTGTTCTGTTTTAACCGGCACTAACGGTGTCACAATGGTCCGGTAAAACAGCAGCTTTGATATTGTGACATTAAATATCCTTGAACACGTTGCTTCATATTGTTGATGATCTGTCCCGCAGAGAAAGCATGAATGCAGTCATCATTGTCGGCTCAGTAGTGGGGGGGGTTATCCTTCTCACCATCATCATCGCCATCACCTGCTGCTGTGTCAGGAAAACATGTGAGAGCTTCTGCATCTCATCACTCCAGTCTTCTCACACACTCACATTCAGTGATCATGCAAATCAGAGATGTTATGTTATTCAGGCCGGTTGCGAAACTGAATTATGAAATGATGTTGTTTCTCCCACAGCGGGTTGAGGAAATCATGGCAGTCGTGGAGGATCATTACCCAGCATTCCCTCTGAAGACTGCGCCTCACCGGATGCTGATCGATCAAGACCAGCGGATGCGCTTCAGTCTTTCTTTTTTCTCTTTTATTTTCAGTTTCTCCTTTCGGTTTGCTTCTGTTGGTCGGCAGTTTTCCTTTATTCAGTTTTCCATCTTATTCAGCTTGAGTGTTTTAACAGTGCTGAAGTTTTATCGAGTGTTTAATGCAGGTGGATTGTAAACGCTCAAAATTGTACCGATTAAAATATTGAGTATCAAAGACTAAAAATAACTAATGTTTTTTTGTTTTGTTGATTAATGTGTTGGTTAGTTTCGATGTTTAGGTTTTCAGTAACAGGGAAATGTTCACAGATGTCTTGAATGACTTTTACACGAATCCAGGAAAAGAAACCATGGTTGTGTTTAAAGGAAGTGTGAACATGTTTTTTCTTCTGAAGGTCTAAATGTGAGAGATTACCCACAGTCCTCTCTGTTCAACACATGAACGCTCAATAAACACAAACCATCTCCAGTGCGTGTATTGTTATTATTTATCTACAGGAATACAGTATATTACATTTATTTACTCCTTTTATTTAAGTATTTGAATATTTTTAAATGCAGAGTATACTTTTTGCCCCTAATTAAAAAAAATAGTAGAGATTATTTTAACTGTTTTGAATATGATGTTGAGTATATATATATATATATATAGGGGTGAGCGGGGCACAAACTAACGCGGGGCTAGTTGTCACACACTTGTTTTAAATACTTCCACACATGCAAGCGTAACAAAACTTACTGTATTTACCATATCAACACTATATAGAGGAAAGATTACAACAAAATTCTGAAATCTTTGGAAGATATCACTGAACATTTATTTAAACAGCAAAACTAAATTTCTTACTTGTGTTCATTTTTCATCTCTATTTTTTGTGTTTATTTAAAATTAAACACATCTGATATTATTTGAATTTGTAATATAATAGTTGTTTAATGCTGATCTAACAGCAGAAACACTCGCCGGGTTTAAAGCCCAGTTGCTCAGGCGGGGCATGTTGTCACACTATGTTACAATGAGCCCCTATTAGAACTATTCTATTCTATTCTATACTATTCTATTCTATACTTTTCTATACTTTTATGAATTCTATTGAGAAAACATTAGAAAAAGGTGAATAAAGACAGTCAATGTTCAGAAATTATTAATTATTATTATGTTTTGAACTATGGTGTATAGCTGTGTTTTGCGGTGTGTTCGTTGTCAAACTCAAAAAATATATTTTTTTAATTATTAAAAATTGCCATTATTTTATATAAAAAAGTTAATATTGGTATTTTATTGAGAAAGTATTTTAGTGTGTCTTGTATATTTTTTTGATTAGCCTAGATCAGATAAAATTTGAGTCTGTCATATGGTCATGTTACTATCAAAATAACTGTACCGCAGTAATCCTGAATCACATTCATAAATTACCTCATATAGCCTACATGTATTCATGATTTACTCAGTGTTATTGTTGATGTGTTTGTAAAGGTATTCGTGACATTAGTTTATGAAGGTGTTCATTCATTCACTCACTCAGTGTTGTTGATGTGTGTGTGTGTGTGTGTGTGTGTGTGTGTGTGTGTGTGTGTGTGTGTGTGTGTGTGTGTGTGTGTGTGTGTGTGTGTTCTCACCCAGTGTTGTTGATGTGTGTGTGTGTGTGTGTGTGTGTGTGTGTGTGTATTCTCACCCTGTGTGTGTGTGTGTGTGTGTGTGTATTCTCACCAAGTGTTGTTGATGTGTGTGTGTGTGTGTGTGTGTGTGTGTATTCTCACCCAGTGTTGTTGATGTGTGTGTGTGTGTGTGTGTATTCTCACCAAGTGTTGTTGATGTGTGTGTGTGTGTGTGTGTGTGTGTGTGTGTGTGTGTGTGTGTGTGTGTGTGTGTGTGTGTGTGTGTGTGTGTGTTTATTCTCACCCAGTGTTGTTGATGTGTGTGTGTGTGTGTGTGTGTGTGTGTGTGTGTGTGTGTAGGTATTCTAACCCCGTGTTGTTGATGTGTTTGTGAATGTATTCTCACCCTGTGTGTGTGTGTGTGTGTGTGTGTGTATTCTCACCAAGTGTTGTTGATGTGTGTGTGTGTGTGTGTGTGTGTGTTTATTCTCACCCAGTGTTGTTGATGTGTGTGTGTGTGTGTGTGTGTGTGTGTGTGTGTGTGTGTGTGTGTGTGTGTGTGTGTGTGTGTGGGTATTCTCACCAAGTGTTGTTGATGTGTGTGTGTGTGTGTGTGTGTGTGTGTGTGTGTGTGTGTGTGTGTGTGTGTGTGTGTGTGTGTGTGTGTGTGTGTGTGTTTATTCTCACCCAGTGTTGTTGATGTGTGTGTGTGTGTGTGTGTGTGTGTGTGTGTGTGTGTGTGTGTGTGTGTGTGTGTGTGTGTGTGTGTGTGTGTGTGTGTGTGGGTATTCTAACCCCGTGTTGTTGATGTGTTTGTGAATGTATTCTCACCCTGTGTGTGTGTGTTTGTGTATTCTCACCCAGTTTTGTTGATGTCGTTAGTGAAGTTGGCGACTGCGACAGAGTCCGGTTGAAATCCCTCTTTCAGGAAGAGATTTGATGTTTTCTCATCATAGAGCGCAGAGTAGATTTGAGCCCACGACACGGTCACGTTTAAAACACAGATTACACACACAAACAAGCGACGACACGCCATTGAACCTCCAGAAACACTCTTCTCCTTCTCTTCTGAGGTGTAATGGTGTTTGGTAGACTATCTAAACTGCGTTACAGCCACCAGCTGGACGGGAGCGCGCGGTCACGTGATTCTCCGCGCTGTCAGTCAATTTTAGTTTGTTTTTTGGCTGATAAAAGCTTTTAGGAAGCCAGTAGGAGCTGCATGGATAACATACATTTTTAAAATCTTTAGATTCATTAAAATGAATTAAGATTAATTAGACATGTGTGATATTATGCAGGAAAAGTAGCTGTCATCTTTCTTCTTTTTTTTCAAATTGCAGGAACGATATAACACTGCTAAAATGAAAGACTTTACGGAGTGATACTTTACGGAGTCATCATTGGCTCTTTTAACTGTTTAACATATCAACAGACTTCGGTGTGCTCAAGGATGACTGCTGAAATGACCTTGATGACAGTGCAGCCAAATCAAGGATTTAACAATCTTAGGACATGCGATTAGAGATATGCATGATCAGAAATATGCGTGATCAGAGATAAGGATGATCAGAAATATGCGTGATCCGAGATATGCATGATCATAAATATGCGTGGTCAGAGATATGCATGATCCGAGATATGCGTGATCAGAGATATGCATGATCCGAGATATGCGTGGTCAGAGATATGCGTGGTCAGAGATATGTGTGATCAGAGATATGCACGATCAGAAATGTGAGTTATCCGAGATATGCATGATCCGAGATCTGCATGATCAGAAATATGCGTGATCAGAGATATGCATGATCGGAGACATGCGTTATCAGAGATATGCATGATCCGAGATATGCATGATCAGAAATATGCGTGATCAGAGATATGCATGATCGGAGACATGCGTTATCAGAGATATGCATGATCCGAGATATGCGTTATCAGAGAAATGCATGATCCGAGATATGATCCGAGATATGCATGATCCGAGATATGCATGATCAGAAATATGCGTGATCAGAGATATGCATGATCGGAGATATGCGTTATCAGAGAAATGCATGATCCGAGATATGATCCGAGATATGTATGATCCGAGATATGCATGATCAATATGCGTGATCAGAGATATGATCTGCATGGACTTACTAACCCCTAGTGGCCTAGAATATGTTCTACAATAAACCGCATAATATTTTCCACATTAGGCGCTGTCAATAGTAAATTAATAATAAAATGAAAACAGACTTCAATATGTGAGCCTACATTTCTTATTTACAGACTGCAAATACAATCTGACATAAGGAGACATTTATACCAGCAAATCACATTGGATTATTATGTAGTAAATACATATTTATGCATTACAAATCATTTGAATAATTATTACCCTTTACCAGCAGATTAAGGTTTGTGTTATTTTTTACTATTAAATTGTAAAGTTATGTTAAACTACTCGAGAGCAAAATAAAAATACAAATGTGTGTATATGATACAAATGTTATGTAAATTTTATTACATTTTTGTTCCTGAAATTCACGTTTCTCCTGGGATCAGGATAATTATGTTTTTCCCAATCTTAAGAAAGTTGTGCCGGAGTGAGAGTTTATAGAGTAGCGTGAGGAAGAGTCCCCGGTGGAGTCGGCCGAACACAGAGTAACACTGGAGGAAGACCAACAGCAGAACCGATGGAGGGAGGAGACAGGGAACGACCCAGGTGCGTGTGTGTGTGTGTGTGTGTGTGTGTGTGTGTGTGTGTGTGCCCTGGCACACAGGGCGTGTGATGCGTCAGTGCAGCAGTGTTGGAGTAGTAGTGCTTGTAGCTAGTGCATGTTGCATGCTACTTCTGCTTACCACTCTCTGCTTTCAGCTACTGCCACCGGATAGCCCTCTGTTTTCAGGGGTGAAAAGAGGAGCCGAGTGTGTAAGCCTCCCAGCCGGTACATAGCCTCTCCACTGCCAAGATCTCGTACACGCCTCCCCGTGGCACACATGGTAACTGGTCCCTTGTGGCTCCAGGCTAAGTTTTACGGGATCTCGGAGCATCAGTGGGCCCCAGAGACGCGGCATAAATAGCCCCAGCTATGGGTAAACAGTGAAGACCCCAACGGCGGCGCAGGCGGAAGATGGTGATGTGAGAACCACCACAACGGCTGTGAAGGCGGAAGAAGGCAACCCCAAGCCACGTGGGTTAACTCGGGAGGGTACAGTGGCTAGGGGACCAAAACCCGAAGACAAACCTGCACCTGGGGACAGGCACAGGCGGAGTCCAACTAACCAGACCACCGGCAGCCCCTGCAGCTCCTGCCAGACGAAGGTCGTTATGGGTTCCCTCATGCCACTGGAGGTCCGTCTGGTAGGAGTGAAGACGGTGGGAGTGATGTCTGCGCACCCGCACCCACACCCTCACCTTAATCCTCACCTATGCGCAAGAGCATCCCCCCTTGCGGTCGAAAAATCAAAGTGAAAAATAAGCTAAGCATTGCTTCGTGGAACGTTCGTACACTGCTGGACCTGGCCGAAACTCCTGACAGGCCCCATCCCAGGACAGCACTGGTGGCCCTGGAGCTCGCAAGATATAACATCGACATGGCAGCTCTCAGCGAGACCAGACTACATGGGGAGGACTCCCTGACAGAGGTTGGTGCTGGGTACACCTTATTCTTGAAGGGGGTCCCCGAAGGCACTCGCCGTAACCATGGAGTTGCCTTTGCTGTGCAGCGCATTCCCGAATCCCCCATTGGCATCAATGAAAGAGTGATGACATGGCGCATTCCCCTGGCAAAGGAACGCTTCGCCACTCTCATCAGTGCATATGCTCCAACTCTTGATGCCGAGCACAACATCAAAAAGGATTTCTACAGAGCTCTTGATACCATCTTACAAAAAACCCCAGCTACGGACAGGCTCATACTCATGGGAGATTTCAATGCTAGAGTGGACATGGAGCGCCTGGTATGGAATAAAGTCATTGGTCAGCATGGTGTGGGGAAAATTAACCACAATGGGCTCAGACTTCTCTTCCTCTGTGCAGAGCACCAGCTGGTCATTACTAACACCCTCTTCCAGATGAAGAACAGGCTTAAGACCACCTGGCAGCACCCCCGCTCAAACACTGGCCTTTTCTTGACTACATGATTGTCCGTCAAAAGGACAGACAAGATGTCCTCACCACCCATGTTATGCGCGGAGCTGAGTGCTGGAGTGACCACCTCATGGTCAGATCCAAACTACTCATGAGCATTCAGCCCCGTGGCCCGAGGACAGCTTCAAACAAGAAACTCAACTTTACAGTGCTGAAAAGCCTCACCTCCAAAGACAACTTCAGATGGCTCTTTGCTGAAAACCTCAACAAAGATCCCGGAGGAATCAACCGACTGGCCAGCTCTGCGTCAGGCTATTCATAGCGCAGCCTCAGAGGCGCTCGGCCAATCAAGGAAACTCCACCAGGACTGGTTTGACTGTAACTCAGCTGAAAAACAGTCACTCCTAAAAACCAAGCATGAGGCCCACAAAGCTCTCCTGTCCTGCCCTGGATCTCCCACCCTTAAAACCACCTTCATTGCTGCAAGAACTGCAACCCAGCGAGCCCTCAGGACTATGGAGGATACCTGGTGGGTGCAAAAGGCGCGAGAAATACAGAACCTGGCAGACTCTAATAACATTCAAGGCTTTTATGATGCCATAAAAGCATTGTATGGCCCCAGGAAGCGGGCGATTGCCCCAGTCCGATCAGCTGACGGCGCCATGCTCTTCAAGGACCGCCACGAGATTCAACCCACATCAACCCTGTTGACCCACATACTCTGGATAATCTCCCAGAACTGCCACCAATCATGCACTTGGACACCCCACCACTTTATTCACAACTCCGGCAAACCATTGCAGGGCTGAAGAACAACAAAAGCGCTGGACCTGATGGAATCCCTGCAGAGGTTTTCAAACACGGAGGATACATCCTCACACGTCGCCTGCACCTCCTGATCCAAAACATCTGGGTACATGGGACCCTCCCACAGGACTGGAAGGATGCTAACATCGTGGTCATTTACAAACAGAAAGGAGACCGAGCAGTCTGCGGAAACAGCCGCGGGATAGCTCTCCTCTCCATCGCAGGGAAAGTACTGGCCAAGATCATGCTCAGCAGACTGGTTGAGCACATCTCGGAAGTTGTGCTTCCGGAAACACAGTGTGGCTTCCGGAAGACCAGATCCACGACAGACATGGTTTTTGTCTTGAAACAGCTGATGGAGAAGAGACGAGAACACCACAAAGACCATTACGTTGCCTTCACCAACCTCAGCAAAGCTTTTGATACCATCAACCGTGAGCTGCTCTGGAAACACCTCTCCAAACTTGGGGTACCACCCAAGATTCTCAGCATCCTACAGCAGCTGCATGACGGGATGCAAGCCAGAGTGCTCACATGAGAACTCCAGTCAGAGCCTTTCGAGGTTAATGTTGGGGTGAAGCAAGGCTGTGTCTTGGCTCCGGTGCTCTTTAACATCCTCCTCTCTGCCATCACCTGCTTCTTCCACCGTGTCATGGGACATGAAGACGGTGTCCATGTGGAATACGCAAGCCTTTCCAACATCCGGCGGCTCCAGGCCCGCACAAAGACAAAGACCCACCAAAACAAGTGTGCAACTCAAGGATCGGACTCAACGGCCACGAAAAGTGGCACCAGCGGCAAGGTCGCTGATCCCCCCCATCCCCCCTCCCCCCAAGTGATCAGAAATATGCGCCTATCCACCGCAGATGTTTTTTGGCCACAGCTGCTTCCATACAGATTGAGTCAGTGTTGCTGAGGATGACTGTATGGGGGATTCGATCTTCCCAGGACAAACTGAGCAAGTGTCATCATCGAACACGATGGACAGCTAAGAAGAAGAAGAAGAAGATGTGTGTGTGTGTGTGTGTGTGTGTGTGTGTGTGTGTGTGTGTGTGTGTGTGTGTGTGTGTGTGTGTGTGTGTGTGTGTGTGTGTGTGTGTGTGGAAGGCTGGAGAGGACAGCGGAGACTGGAGGCATTGTGAACTTTCGGCATCAGCTCTGGCTCTGGCTCTGGCTCAGGTTCAGGATCAGGATCAGGATCAGGATCAGGATCAGGTTCAGGATCAGGGTCTGGGTCTAAGAGTCTGATGGCTGAGTGACCGGCAAATTCCTCCTGTACCTCATTCATGGTGACAAACTAAGCACTTAAATCTTGAACTTTATTGTAAAGTATTAAATTACTAGTTAATTTAGCTAAATAACTTTGGCTGATGGTTTGTGATTTGCTAAACCAATGTGTGTGAAATAGTTTGAACCCTGATTTATCACCGACACAGAAGAGCCAGCATTACTTTCTGCTTCAGATTCTCCTGGGACGAAGGCACAACAGATTTGTGTAATTACATGAAATTAGATTCATCTTTATTGTCATTGTGCAGAGTACAGTAGAGCCAATGAAATACAGAAGCATCTAACCGGAAGTGCAAAGACCTATATAAATATATTCAAATATAAAACATTACTGTTGTAAGCTGCGATTTGATTCATTCGTGCATGTAAACAGTGATTATGGCTCATGGATCACTCCTGGCTGACACTAGACCAGACACATGTGGGTTACCAGAGCTTTAACCACTACTACCACTGTTTTACACAGCATTAAGTTAACACCTTATGTTTGACAGAAAAAAAATAATACATTTTTTTATACCACAGTATGCATATGTGCACACGTGATTGTGCATATTTACATGTATAAATGAACTCCATGCTTCAAATATGGCCATATGGTGAATGTTTTATTTGAGTTTTTCTGTTGTATGTTGATTGCATGCTCATTGCACATGTGCCTGTGACATCATCACATACACCCCAATATGAGTTCAAACAAAACACTTTGATGAGACTTCCCCTGAGTTGAAGAGAGAGATAAAGTGAAAAAACAACAACAAAAAATGGTAATGATGCCAAACAACTATTTGCTTATTTTAAAAAGTTTAGATCCACAGGGCTTATGGGAGCTTCTGAAAATACTGGTATAGTGGGTCATCTCCCTATAGGAATCTCATGGTGTGAAGACCTATATCTGGGGTGCTTCATTTTCTAACAATTCTCTTCAAGCACACATAATGCGTCCTTCAAAATACACTGAATGAGGGAAAACATAGACTGCCTCCCAAGGATCCTTCAAATGAAGACGGCCTTCGACGGCACTTGATAGAACACAGCCTGAAAAGATGCAGCTTCCTCACCTATTTTACCTATTTGGCTTCTTCACCATCAAATACTGCCAAGCCATTGCTGAATTGTTGCATTTTAAAAGTCCATTTGGTTAGTTTTGCACCGGCAGGGTATGTTTATTTTTGTAATACACTTCATATACAGTAGTAATTGAAAGTGCTTGATCTCAAACAGTCTGAAGACATGATGTGGGACTCAAGATTGGATGAAAAATGGTGAAGATTGGACACAAATTGCACTGAATTGGCTTGGCCCAATTGGAAAATGGGAATGACGGCAAAACGGATATCAGCAGAAAATGAAGTGTAACTGGAGACGTTTAGGGGCGTTAGAAATCATGCCATTTCACAACCTTTGACCCTGTGGTTATTTGGGCTGCCATAGATTCCCATGGTCGAAGAAAAGTGACTAACAAACACTTTTTGGGTCATTACACATCTTTGGGACTTGATGCCTATAATAATGGGGTTTTTTTTCTTGCTTCATTGTCTTTGATAGAGATATTTACATACAGAGACAAAATATGAGCACATAAAAACAATAAAAAATATGATAAAAGATGAGAGAACTTTGTAAACAAAGCAAGACAAACAAAATGTTACACAGCAAATGCAAAGGAAAGAAGCACTGCGTGCGCAGGTCTATGAAGAGAGCGGGGCTGGATGAAGAAGACGGTTCACTCCTTCAGAGAGAAAGTGTTCAGGTGGGGCAGAGCCCATTCGATGGACCACCGCTGAAATACACAACGACATATTATAACAGACAAAAAAGAAAGACAGCAGATGTGCAAACTCTAACAAATTGCTATGTGATTCAACATAGATTGTGCTTTTGTCATGTTATACTGTAATTTCTATGAACATACTTTAGACATCATTAATGCCCCGTTTACACGAAGGGAAGACGCAGATATTTCCCTGCGGTTTGGCCTCTCATTTACACGAAAACCCTTTTTTATCACAGAAAACGATTATTTCTAAAAATTCCGGCCAAAGTAGAGATTTCTGATAACGGCCGTTATGTGTTGCCGTGTCAACTGGGAGAAACCGGGTTTTAGGTTCTCAAACGTCACATTATGCGGCAAAAAAAAATGCTTAACGTCATATGACAGGAACAGGAAGTCGCTCGTGTTATTCGTTGTTGTCGATTCTGAGGATTCTGATTGGCTTGGATTGCTTTATCCTTCTGCGTATACTACCGCCCATAGGTTTGGCATAGTTATGATGGCGCTCAACGGTGTATTTATGCAGGTTGATGTAGATGACAACTGTTTTTAAAAGGATGTTGTGTGCACGATGTTATTATTGAAAACGGAGGGGGGGAACTATTCGTTTCTCTAAATACCCGGCTATGTGTAAATGTGGCCTAAGTCTCAGGAGTCTCCAACCTTCCTGCAGAGTTTAACTCCAACTCTCATTAAACACACCTGAAGCAGCTAATCAAGGTCTTCAGTGTAGCCGTCTGAGGCTACGTTTACACGTGGTCGGCTATTTTCATAAACGGACATTTCACCCTCTCTGTTTTCAAAAATAACATTGTGCACACCTGTCAGTTTTCAGAACCCGTGTATATATGCCGTCAAGAGCATGCCAAACCTGTAGGTGGCAGTGTAACGAGAAGCTCAAGCCCACGTTAGCCAATCAGAATCCAGACAATAGCAACAACAGCAACGAATCACTTCCTCTTTCTCTTTTGAACAAAGAGGTTGCACTTTTGATGCAGGTGCAAGTTCTGTTTTCCAAAGTTTTCCAAAATCTCCACACTGGCCGGAGTTTTTAGAAAGAATCGTTTTCAGAGGCAAATTCTCCGTTTGCGTGTAAACGAAGGGCACAAACGAAGGGAAATGTCTCCGTTTTTCAAAATAACCAGTACCTGTAAACGGTGCCTGATTGACAGCAAATATGCCCAGGAGCAATGATGTCTCAGACCACTGGCTTGTGCAAGTGCAAAATAAAAATGTGCATATTAAACTACATGATACAAATGTTTTGCTATATCTGCATGAGCCCAGTACTTTGGGATGTTGCTGGAGATGCGTGGTCTTATCGAGTACCCTGAGCTGGAGCTGGCCCAGATCAAGAAGAGTGAGGAGGCAGTCCAGGGTCGTTGATAAGACCACACATCTCCAGCAACATCTCAAAATACTGGACTCATGCAGATGTGGTTCGGCACCAGCGCTGAAAGGCTGGGAAGTTGGTGAAGATGCCAAGCAGACCTCCTGCAAATGGGATCAATTCCAATTTAACATTCAACAGAAACCAAGCTGCCACTATAATGTACTATTCTATAATTTGTCCCTCGTTGCATAACTGAGGACTTGGCAAACTTCATAAAGGTCTCTTACATGGTCTTGTCTACAGCTCTCAGGGCAACAGGCAGGAGAAAGCAAGCCACTGCGATACCCCTTACTTGATGAGGTCTGTGGCGTCAGGATGAGTCAGTTTTTAGGTTGGTGAGTCCTTAAAATATCCTCAAAAGTCCTGTTTGCTAGCATGAGTCAAAGGAGCCAACCACCATGTCTCTACGATGTTCTGATGCAGAAATATAGGTTTTGCTAAATGGTTGCTAGGGTACTGTTTGGTTGTTAGGGAGTGGCTTGGCAGCTGGCAATGAGGATACTCCAAAGGCTGCTTGTCAGTATGAATGATATAAATCAACTGAAATCCCTCTATGACATTCTGATTTAAAGATATCCCTCTTTGGGTATGGGTTGCTAGGGTGCTTGATAATGGGTGCTAGGGCGTGGTTAGAAAGTGTTGAAGGTGATTCGTGATTAGCTGTTTACTCCCCTGGGTTAAACAAGCCCACCCTCATGTTTCTATGACACTACTATCCAAAGATATCCCTTTGACCTCTCTCAGTGGAAGTCTATGGAACTTGTTGCTAGGGCTTGGCTTGATAGCTTCATGGTGATCCTGAGAGACCACCCCTTGTCTCTATGACACTGTGATCCAGAGTTATGTTCCATACAAAATCCCTATCTACCATAGTAGGATAAACATGTATGCGCAATCCCAGGTTCAGTCCCTTCGCCATAGTAAGTCAATGGGGCAACTTTGGGCAGCTCCTGCCCCCCAGGAGTGCAACTTACACCCCATTGTGAGGCATGTCACCAATAAAGAGTGGTTGTATCATGTAAACGACCATTCCATTTGATTTCTGGTGTCAGAATTTTATGAAAAGTGGGTTAATTTGTCTTTGTATGTTGTGTGGTTCAGGAGATATGAAAATCAGCATTTTTCGCCACTCGCGTTGACATCGCTTCAAGATGGCCGCCAAACGAAGCCCATGGGACATTAGTCGACCTCGGGAACATCAGAAAATCTTAACTATACACCATTAGGGTCCCAAAAAAACAGGTTACAAAAATCTGCCAAATCTGGGAACCTATTTCTCCCGCTACAATGATTACACGTGGGACTCACGAATGGCATAGTAGTAGTCAATGAACAATAAACTAGGTTAAGAGAACGTATTTTAACATACAATTCTTACATAACCTTTAATTTTCTATGATGTTAATCCCAGAAACTCATTATTTCATTGAACTGCAGATGACTGCAGGATGACTTCTAAGTTTATTTGTGAAGACAGAAAAGCTGGTATGATATTGTAAAGTCTAAAACTTGCCCATTGAACCGCCTCCTGTTGTCACTGACGCTGTTTGCGTGCTCAAAAAGCTACATTGAGGTGTGTACTTTCATTTGTTGCTGTTGTCTGCCTATTATTTATAATTACCTTCCTCACGAAAAATTAGTCAACAAATCCTCAGTAAATAGCTGCTGGTGTGTTATTTTACAACATTGAGTGATTTACACACTATTTGATCTCACATTGTATGGGTTTTATTCACCATGTTCAAGGAACTCAAGATTTAGGTAAATGAACTCACCCAACTCTCTTTGAGCTGGAAAGTGTTTTCCTGGGTCCCTCTGCAGTCGAATCTCCTTCACGGAGAAGATGGAGGTAGCTGTGGGGACAGAATTTAAAAACTATTTATAGTAATTATAATATTTCAACAGTGAACGTATGACATAAATGTGTAGAAATAGTTGAGCTCAAGATTGTTTTTTACAAGCAGAAACTGCCATCTTGACTTATGATGTTCCCAAATGTTTTGATGAATGAGATGTATACGTGTAGCATCACATTTTACAAACATTCATTTGTGAAACTACTAAATATGAACTTTAAAATAAGCTTATACTACTTTAATATTACTAATATGAAATACTTACTGTCATCCAGGTCCTGCACTTTGTCTCCCAATTCTCTGAAATAAACGTGGCGAAGAGCCACTTCTGCAGAAATACGCCGCCTTGCTTCAAACTACAAAAACACATTCATCTAGAGTGAAAATGTTTCTTTTACAGAGCCAAAGCACCACCAAAACAATGTTCTTCTACAAATGCATGCACTTTTGTTTAACCGCTAGAGGGCCAAAATTTGCATAGTGTACCTTTAAGGATTATATAAGGACAGGTGTATCAATGAAAGTCCAAAAGTCTCTTTCATAATAATGAACATACTAATCTGGTAAAGCAAAATATATATTATTAAAGTAGACATTGATCAAAAGTCTCTTTCATCTCTGAGGCTTTCTTTCCAAGGGCAAAAGCGAATTCGTACTTTACCTGTAAAAACTGGCATAGCAGATCATGACCGTCATTGGTGATCCTGTAGAACAAAATTACAAAAATCATATTATAGCTATAGCTTCCAGTCCCAATGTTAAGACATTTTAGTGGTAGTATTGTGTGCCCTCTGGCGTAATCTGGTGTCCTTGTTCCTGTGCTTGTCCTCTGCTTTTTCCTTTGCTATTGAATTTGGACTAGTTTTGTCTCTGTTGTTTAACTGTTTTCTGAGTATCAAACATTACCAATTAAAGACCCTGTTCAGGTGTGGGTACTAGAAACCTTTCCCAACAAAAATGTAATCTAACAATACACCTCATATATAGATCCACAAATATATAACATCACGAAGCAGCCACACAGAAAGGCTTTTCACACACCTGGGTGCATGAGTGATCAGAGGTTCCCCATCATAATGGGGGAAGTTGAATGAAAGGAAGTTTTCATTGGTATTGACTCCTGGCCAAGAGTCCTCAGTAGGAGAACCTGGAGATGACACAAGTTTATCATCAGAACAGACTCCAACTACACTTACTTGAATGATCATGTATTAAAAGAAAAGCAGATGGTGATGGTTGAGCATTGATGCAGGCTACAGGCTAGTACATAAGGCGTTTACACATCTTGTCTAGTGTTTGTAGTTTCTAAAATGGCAAGAACAAAATCTCTATTGAAAAACACCAGCCTGGTGTTGTCTTGAGAAAGGAGGGCTATATAAGCAAAAAACTAAAAACGCACTGAGCTCTTACCCAAGATACGAAATATAAGATGAAGTTCATCCTCCACTGTCGACCCAGGGAAGAGAGGGCGTCCGGTGATCATTTCATAGAATATACAACCTACACCCCTATGTTAAGGAAACAAAGCAGACAGACAGAATGAATAAAACGTCTTTTTGAGAAATGCATGAAAGGAAAAATCTCGATATGCTACCCAGGCCAAATAGAGAGTGTGCTGGTGAACCAAAACCAGATAACACGTTGTAGCAAGGAATGATAGAAACGAGTTGAAATAGTTTTCAGAGTGACATCCAGCCTGACACCACTGATCAAAGCTCTTCTCTAGTTGGCTGAATTTAAAACGACACCCATGAAACACTCATGCACACAATTTAGGGTTTTCTTTAAGGTCAGGGTGTTGACAACCGAGGATCCGTCCCGCAGAGTTCAGCTCCAACTCCAATCAAACACACCTGAACCTGAATAAAGTATAATGTAGAAACGGGACAGGTGTAATGAACAGGACAGGTGTAATGATCAGGACAGGTGTAATGAACAGGACAGGTGTAGTGGAAAGGACAGGTGTAATGAACAGGACAGGTGTAATGAACAGGACAGGTGTAGTGGACAGGACAGGTGTAATGAACAGGATAGGTGTAATGAACAGGACAGGTGTAGTGGACAGGACAGGTGTAGTGGACAGGACAGGTGTAATGAACAGGACAGGTGTAGTGAACAGGACAGGTGTAATGAACAGGACAGGTGTAATGAACAGGACAGGTGTTATGAACAGGACAGGTGTAGTGAACAGGACAGGTGTAGTGAACAGGACAGGTGTAATGAACAGGACAGGTGTAGTGAACAGGACAGGTGTAATGAACAGGACAGGTGTAGTGAACAGGACAGGTGTAATGAACAGGACAGGTGTAATGAACAGGACAGGTGTAGTGAACAGGACAGGTGTAATGAACAGGACAGGTGTAATGAACAGGACAGGTGTAGTGGACAGGACAGGTGTAATGAACAGGAGAGGTGTAATGAACAGGACAGGTGTAGTGGACAGGACAGGTGTAGTGGACAGGACAGGTGTAATGAACAGGACAGGTGTAGTGAACAGGACAGGTGTAATGAACAGGACAGGTGTAGTGAACAGGACAGGTGTAATGAACAGGACAGGTGTAATGAACAGGACAGGTGTTATGAACAGGACAGGTGTAATGAACAGGACAGGTGTAATGAACAGGACAGGTGTAGTGAACAGGACAGGTGTAATGAACAGGACAGGTGTAGTGAACAGGACAGGTGTAGTGAACAGGACAGGTGTAATGAACAGGACAGGTGTAATGAACAGGACAGGTGTAGTGAACAGGACAGGTGTAGTGAACAGGACAGGTGTTATGAACAGGACAGGTGTAATGAACAGGACAGGTGTAATGAACAGGACAGGTGTAATGAACAGGACAGGTGTAGTGAACAGGACAGGTGTAATGAACAGGACAGGTGTAGTGAACAGGACAGGTGTAATGAACAGGACAGGTGTAATGAACAGGACAGGTGTAGGTAACAGGACAGGTGTAATGAACAGGACAGGTGTAGTGAACAGGACAGGTGTAATGAACAGGACAGGTGTAGTGGACAGGACAGGTGTAGTGGACAGGACAGGTGTAATGAACAGGACAGGTGTAGTGAACAGGACAGGTGTAATGAACAGGACAGGTGTAGTGAACAGGACAGGTGTAATGAACAGGACAGGTGTAATGAACAGGACAGGTGTTATGAACAGGACAGGTGTAATGAACAGGACAGGTGTAATGAACAGGACAGGTGTAGTGGACAGGACAGGTGTAATGAACAGGACAGGTGTAATGAACAGGACAGGTGTAATGAACAGGACAGGTGTAGTGAACAGGACAGGTTTAATGAACAGGACAGGTGTAGTGAACAGGACAGGTGTAATGAACAGGACAGGTGTAGTGGACAGGACAGGTGTTATGAACAGGACAGGTGTAGTGAACAGGACAGGATTAATGATCAGGACAGGTGTAGTGAACAGGACAGGTGTAATGAACAGGACAGGTGTAGTGAACAGGACAGGTGTAATGAACAGGACAGGTGTAATGATCAGGACAGGTGTAGTGAACAGGACAGGTGTAATGAACAGGACAGGTGTAGTGAACAGGACAGGTTTAATGAACAGGACAGGTGTAATGATCAGGACAGGTGCAATGAACAGGACAGGTGTAATGAACAGGACAGGTGTAATGATCAGGACAGGTGTAGTGAACAGGACAGGTGTAGTGAACAGGACAGGTGTAGTGAACAGGACAGGTGTAATGATCAGGACAGGTGTAGTGAACAGGACAGGTGTAGTGAACAGGACAGGTGTAATGATCAGGACAGGTGTAATGAACAGGACAGGTGTACTGAACAGGACAGGTGTTATGAACAGGACAGGTGTAGTGAACAGGACAGGTGTAATGATCAGGACAGGTGTAGTGAACAGGACAGGTGTAGTGAACAGGACAGGTGTAATGATCAGGACAGGTGTAATGAACAGGACAGGTGTAATGAACAGGACAGGTGTAGTGAACAGGACAGGTGTAATGAACAGGACAGGTGTTATGAACAAGACAGGTGTAATGATCAGGACAGGTGTAATGAAAAGGACAGGTGTAGTGAACAGGACAGGTGTAATGAACAGGACAGGTGTAGTGAAGAGGACAGGTGTAATGAAAAGGACAGGTGTAGTGAACAGGACAGGTGTAATGAACAGGACAGGTGTTATGAACAGGACAGGTGTAATGAACAGGACAGGTGTAATGATCAGGACAGGTGTAATGAACAGGACAGGTGTTATGAACAGGACAGGTGTAATGAACAGGACAGGTGTACTGAACAGGACAGGTGTAATGAACAGGACAGGTGTACTGAACAGGACAGGTGTAATGAACAGGACAGGTGTAGTGAAGAGGACAGGTGTAATGAACAGGACATGTGTTATGAACAGGACAGGTGTAATGAACAGGACAGGTGTAATGATCAGGACAGGTGTAATGAACAGGACAGGTGTTATGAACAGGACAGGTGTAATGAACAGGACAGGTGTAGTGAACAGGACAGGTGTAATGAACAGGACAGGTGTTATGAAAAGGACAGGTGTAATGAAGAGGACAGGTGTTATGAACAGGACAGGTGTAATGAACAGGACAGGTGTAATGAACAGGACAGGTGTAATTAACCCGGAGAGGTGTTATGAACAGGAGAGGTGTAATGAACAGGACAGGTGTAATGAACAGGACAGGTGTTATGAACAGGACAGGTGTAATGAACAGGACAGGTGTAATGATCAGGACAGGTGTAATGAACAGGACAGGTGTAATGAACAGGACAGGTGTAGTGAACAGGACAGGTGTAATGAACAGGACAGGTGAAGTGAACAGGACAGGTGTAATGAACAGGACAGGTGTTATGAACAGGACAGGTGTAATGAACAGGACAGGTGTAATGAACAGGACAGGTGCAATGAACAGGACATGTGTAGTGAACAGGACAGGACAGGTGTAATGAACAGGACAGGTGTAATGAACAGGACAGGTGTAGTGAACAGGACAGGACAGGTGTAGTGAACAGGACAGGTGTAATGAACAGGACAGGTGTAATGAACAGGACTGGTGTAGTGATCAGGACAGGTGTAGTGAACAGGACAGGTGTAATGAACAGGACAGGTGTTATGAACAGGACAGGTGTAATGAACAGGACAGGTGTAGTGAACAGGACAGGTGTAATGATCAGGACAGGTGTAGTGAACAGGACAGGTGTAGTGAACAGGACAGGTGTAATGAACAGGACAGGTGTAGTGAACAGGACAGGTTTAATGATCAGGACAGGTGTAATGATCAGGACAGGTGTAGTGAACAGGACAGGTGTAATGAACAGGACAGGTGTAGTGAACAGGACAGGTGTAATGAACAGGACAGGTGTAATGATCAGGACAGGTGTAGTGAACAGGACAGGTGTAATGAACAGGACAGGTGTAGTGAACAGGACAGGTGTAATGATCAGGACAGGTGTAGTGAACAGGACAGGTGTAATGAACAGGACAGGTGTAGTGAACAGGACAGGTGTAATGAACAGGACAGGTGTAATGATCAGGACAGGTGTAGTGAACAGGACAGGTGTAATGAACAGGACAGGTGTAGTGAACAGGACAGGTTTAATGATCAGGACAGGTGTAATGATCAGGACAGGTGTAATGATCAGGACAGGTGAAATGAACAGGACAGGTGTAGTGAACAGGACAGGTGTAATGATCAGGACAGGTGTAGTGAACAGGACAGGTGTAATGAACAGGACAGGTGTAGTGAACAGGACAGGTGTAATGAACAGGACAGGTGTAATGATCAGGACAGGTGTAGTGAACAGGACAGGTGTAATGAACAGGACAGGTGTAGTGAACAGGACAGGTTTAATGAACAGGACAGGTGTAATGAACAGGACAGGTGTAGTGAACAGGACAGGTGTAATGAACAGGACAGGTGTAGTGAACAGGACAGGTGTAATGAACAGGACAGGTGTAATGATCAGGACAGGTGTAGTGAACAGGACAGGGCAGGTGTAATGAATAGGACAGGTGAAGTGAACAGGACAGGTGTAGTGAACAGGACAGGTGTAGTGATCAGGACAGGTGTAATGAACAGGACAGGTGTAGTGAACAGGACAGGTGCAATGAACAGGACAGGTGTAGTGAACAGGACAGGTGTTATGAACAGGACAGGTGTAATGAACAGGACAGGTGTAATGATCAGGACAGGTGTAGTGAACAGGACAGGGCAGGTGTAATGAATAGGACAGGTGAAGTGAACAGGACAGGTGTAGTGAACAGGACAGGTGTAGTGATCAGGACAGGTGTAATGAACAGGACAGGTGTAGTGAACAGGACAGGTGCAATGAACAGGACAGGTGTAGTGAACAGGACAGGTGTTATGAACAGGACAGGTGTAGTGAACAGGACAGGGCAGGTGGAATGAACAGGACAGGTGTAGTGAACAGGACAGGTGTAATGAACAGGACAGGTGTTATGAACAGGACAAGTGTAGTGAACAGGACAGGTGTAATGAACAGGACAGGTGTAGTGAACAGGACAGGTGTAGTGAACAGGACAGGTGTTATGAACAGGACAGGTGTTATGAACAGGACAGGTGTAATGATCAGGACAGGTGTAGTGAACAGGACAGGTGTAATGAACAGGACAGGTGTAGTGAACAGGACAGGTGTAATGAACAGGACAGGTGTAGTGAACAGGACAGGTGTTATGAACAGGACAGGTGTTATGAACAGGACAGGTGTAATGATCAGGACAGGTGTAGTGAACAGGACAGGTGTAATGAACAGGACAGGTGTAATGAACAGGACAGGTGTAATGATCAGGACAGGTGTAATGAACAGGACAGGTGTTATGAACAGGACAAGTATAATGAACAGGACAGGTGTTATGAACAGGACAGGTGTAATGAACAGGACAGGTTTAATGATCAGGACAGGTGTAATGATCAGGACAGGTGTAATGATCAGGACAGGTGTAATGATCAGGACAGGTGTAGTGAACAGGACAGGTGTAATGATCAGGACAGGTGTAGTGAACAGGACAGGTGTAATGAACAGGACAGGTGTAGTGAACAGGACAGGTGTAATGAACAGGACAGGTGTAATGATCAGGACAGGTGTAGTGAACAGGACAGGTGTAATGAACAGGACAGGTGTAGTGAACAGGACAGGTTTAATGAACAGGACAGGTGTAATGAACAGGACAGGTGTAGTGAACAGGACAGGTGTAATGAACAGGACAGGTGTAGTGAACAGGACAGGTGTAATGAACAGGACAGGTGTAATGATCAGGACAGGTGTAGTGAACAGGACAGGGCAGGTGTAATGAATAGGACAGGTGAAGTGAACAGGACAGGTGTAATGAACAGGACAGGTGTAGTGATCAGGACAGGTGTAATGAACAGGACAGGTGTAGTGAACAGGACAGGTGCAATGAACAGGACAGGTGTAGTGAACAGGACAGGTGTTATGAACAGGACAGGTGTAGTGAACAGGACAGGGCAGGTGGAATGAACAGGACAGGTGTAGTGAACAGGACAGGTGTAATGAACAGGACAGGTGTTATGAACAGGACAGGTGTAATGAACAGGACAGGTGTAGTGAACAGGACAGGTGCAATGAACAGGACAGGTGTAGTGAACAGGACAGGTGTAATGAACAGGACAGGTGTTATGAACAGGACAAGTGTAGTGAACAGGACAGGTGTAATGAACAGGACAGGTGTTATGAACAGGACAGGTGTAGTGAACAGGACAGGTGTAGTGAACAGGACAGGTGTTATGAACAGGACAGGTGTTATGAACAGGACAGGTGTAATGATCAGGACAGGTGTAGTGAACAGGACAGGTGTAATGAACAGGACAGGTGTAGTGAACAGGACAGGTGTAATGAACAGGACAGGTGTAGTGAACAGGACAGGTGTTATGAACAGGACAGGTGTAATGATCAGGACAGGTGTAGTGAACAGGACAGGTGTTATGAACAGGACAGGTGTAGTGAACAGGACAGGTGTAATGAACAGGACAGGTGTAGTGAACAGGACAGGTGTTATGAACAGGACAGGTGTTATGAACAGGACAGGTGTAATGATCAGGACAGGTGTAGTGAACAGGACAGGTGTAATGAACAGGACAGGTGTAATGAACAGGACAGGTGTAATGATCAGGACAGGTGTAATGAACAGGACAGGTGTTATGAACAGGACAAGTATAATGAACAGGACAGGTGTAATGAACAGGACAGGTGTAATGAACAGGACAGGTGTTATGAACAGGACAGGTGTTATGAACAGGACAGGTGTAATGAACAGGAGAGGTGTTATGAACAGGACAGGTGTAATGAACAGGACAGGTGTTATGAACAGGACAGGTGTTATGAACAGGACAGGTGTAATGAACAGGACAGGTGTAATGAACAGGAGAGGTGTTATGAACAGGACAGGTGTAATGAACAGGACAGGTGTAATGAGCAGGACAGGTGTAATGAACGAATTAACTACCAAGGAGGAGATTGACTAGAGAAATGACATCGAACATAGGCAAACAGAAACACTGAACAAATCACTGAAGGACTGAACCAAAACACTGACACTAAACAAAACAGAAGCATAACCCTGACATAAATATTATATTCAGTGTATTATAAATATATATTTCAGTCATGAAACTCTAGATAGGTTCTTTACAGGCAATTACATCATTACCGAATGGTGCAAACTGGTCGTCTCTGCTGATCCTGCAGCCAATGAGATTGCTTAATATTAATATAGTCTGGTTCAGTGTTTGCTGGAGGCTATTCCTGCAGCGCAGAGATCCTCTAAAGACCCTCCACCTCCCCATCTCCACCTGCAGAGATCTGCTTCGGGATTTACAGCTGTATCTAAATTATTCAACCCCCATAGCAAATCAGGTTTATTGGCAAAATGTACAGACTTTCAGCTGTTTGGAATGAACGAATCAAACAAAAGCAATTGAAATAGATCAACACAACAAAAGTTTAAAGTGGTTTCCGCAAATTCAACTTAAAATGTATCTTTTAATGACTTCTGCAGTCTCAAAACTATTCAACCCCTGAATAGAATCCCTCACAAAAGCACAAATCTGCAAAATAGGTGTTGTCTCACTAATCAAGGGCTTCATGAGTGGCACCAGGTGTGCTTGACCTAGAACACATGAAATATCTGAAGTGGCGAAGTTTGTCGAGTGTCACGTTTGACTGTGTTAGAAATAAGTCAAAAGAATGGTCCAAAAAGTTAAGAGAAGATATCATCGCCCTTCACAAACAATGAACAGGATTCAGAAAGATAGTGAAGGCACTAAATGTTCCTCGAGACACTGTTGGAAGTTCAGAGTTAAAGGAACAGTGGTTTACCACCTGGACGGGGCAGTAAAAGGAAGATATCAACGGCTGCAACCAGATTTCAGAGAAGGCCGGATCAGGAAAACCCTGGAGAGACTGCAGACGATCTGGTGGCCACAGACACTGAGGTTTCAGCTGCACAGTAAAGCTCGTACTAAACACAACAGAACTCCAGGACTACACCTCTACTGACCCAAACGCACAAGAAAAGTGCTCAAACTCATGTATATAAGCCACAGGAGTTTTGGTATTCTGCTCTGTGGAGTGATGACACAACACTGGATGTTCTCGTCCCTCTGGATCAGCGGTGTGTCTGAGGAAGAATGAAGCATAAGCTGATAACAACACGGTCTACAGTTCAGCATGATGGATCAGTGATGCTCTGCGGCTGATCTATATCCTCCGGCACTGGAAACCTGCAGCGTGAGGAAGGAGAGATGATTCACTGAAGTATCAGGAGATACTTGGAGGAAACATCATGCCGTCAGTGAGGAAGCTGGAGCTCGACCTTCAACAGGACAACGATCCCAATCATACCTTAAAGTCCACCAGGCTCGGTTGCAGAATAAGTCCTGGAAGATACAGTGGCATCACAGTCACATGACTTGAGCCCCATAGTAAATCTCTGGTGGGATTTGAAGAAGGCTGAATATCACTGAACTGGAGGCCACTGCTCACGAGGAACGAGCTCAGATTAAAAGTTGCATTTTCAGGTGAATTTGGGAAAACAATTGTGTTAAACTGTTTCAATTACTTTTGGTTGATATTGTCCCTGCAAACATCTGAAAGTCTGTACATTTTGCCAATAAACCTTTGCTATGGGGGGGGGGGGGGGTAATTTTTCGATTACAACTCTATGTATGTCTATTCATGCTGTATCAGCAGCATATCATACATGCTCACAGCAGCAAGTGTGTGTGTGTGTGTGTGTGTGTGTGTGTGTGTGTGTCCTCACCAAATGTCGATGGAAGTGTAGTACTCGGTCGCCCCCAGCAGCACATCTGGAGGCCTGTACCAGAGAGTGACGACTTCATTAGAGAAAGTCTTTGAGGGAACTGACTTTTCTCGTGCGAGACCTACAGCAGACACAAACAGACGTGATTCAAATCTGTAAATCTGCAAACGTGATGATCTTGATCATTTCACACTATACAGTTAATGTCCAATGGTGTCTCTGTGTATCATCAGATCAGTGTCTCTGTGTGTCATCAGATCAGTGTTAGGGTGTATCATCAGATCAGTGTTAGGGTGTATCATCAGATCAGTGTTAGGGTGTGTCATCAGATCAGTGTTAGGGTGTATCATCAGATCAGTGTTAGGGTGTGTCATCAGATCAGTGTTAGGGTGTATCATCAGATCAGTGTTAGGGTGTGTCATCAGATCAGTGTTAGGGTTTATCATCAGATCAGTGTTAGGGTGTGTCATCAGATCAGTGTTAGGGTTTATCATCAGATCAGTGTTAGGGTGTATCATCAGATCAGTGTTAGGGTGTATCATCAGATCAGTGTTAGGGTGTGTCATCAGATCAGTGTTAGGGTGTATCATCAGATCAGTGTTAGGGTGTATCATCAGATCAGTGTTAGGGTGTATCATCAGATCAGTGTTAGGGTGTGTCATCAGATCAGTGTTAGGGTGTGTCATCAGATCAGTGTTAGGGTGTGTCATCAGATCAGTGTTAGGGTGTATCATCAGATCAGTGTTAGGGTGTGTCATCAGATCAGTGTTAGGGTGTATCATCAGATCAGTGTTAGGGTGTGTCATCAGATCAGTGTTAGGGTTTATCATCAGATCAGTGTTAGGGTGTGTCATCAGATCAGTGTTAGGGTTTATCATCAGATCAGTGTTAGGGTGTATCATCAGATCAGTGTTAGGGTGTATCATCAGATCAGTGTTAGGGTGTGTCATCAGATCAGTGTTAGGGTGTGTCATCAGATCAGTGTTAGGGTGTGTCATCAGATCAGTGTTAGGGTGTATCATCAGATCAGTGTTAGGGTGTGTCATCAGATCAGTGTTAGGGTGTGTCATCAGATCAGTGTTAGGGTGTGTCATCAGATCAGTGTTAGGGTGTATCATCAGATCAGTGTTAGGGTGTGTCATCAGATCAGTGTTAGGGTGTGTCATCAGATCAGTGTTAGGGTGTATCATCAGATCAGTGTTAGGGTGTATCATCAGATCAGTGTTAGGGTGTGTCATCAGATCAGTGTTAGGGTTTATCATCAGATCAGTGTTAGGGTGTATCATCAGATCAGTGTTAGGGTGTATCATCAGATCAGTGTTAGGGTGTGTCATCAGATCAGTGTTAGGGTGTGTCATCAGATCAGTGTTAGGGTGTGTCATCAGATCAGTGTTAGGGTGTGTCATCAGATCAGTGTTAGGGTGTATCATCAGATCAGTGTTAGGGTGTGTCATCAGATCAGTGTTAGGGTGTGTCATCAGATCAGTGTTAAGGTGTATCATCAGATCAGTGTTAGGGTGTGTCATCAGATCAGTGTTAGGGTGTGTCATCAGATCAGTGTTAGGGTGTGTCATCAGATCAGTGTTAGGGTGTATCATCTGATCAGTGTTAGGGTGTGTCATCAGATCAGTGTTAGGGTGTATCATCAGATCAGTGTTAGGGTTTATCATCAGATCAGTGTTAGGGTGTGTCATCAGATCAGTGTTAGGGTGTGTCATCAGATCAGTGTTAGGGTGTATCATCAGATCAGTGTTAGGGTGTATCATCAGATCAGTGTTAGGGTGTATCATCAGATCAGTGTTAGGGTTTGTCATCAGATCAGTGTTAGGGTTTATCATCAGATCAGTGTTAGGGTGTGTCATCAGATCAGTGTTAGGGTGTGTCATCAGATCAGTGTTAGGGTGTGTCATCAGATCAGTGTTAGGGTGTGTCATCAGATCAGTGTTAGGGTGTATCATCTGATCAGTGTTAGGGTGTGTCATCTGATCAGTGTTAGGGTGTGTCATCAGATCAGTGTTAGGGTGTATCATCAGATCAGTTTTAGGGTTTATCATCAGATCAGTGTTAGGGTGTGTCATCAGATCAGTGTTAGGGTGTATCATCAGATCAGTTTTAGGGTTTATCATCAGATCAGTGTTAGGGTGTATCATCAGATCAGTGTTAGGGTGTGTCATCAGATCAGTGTTAGGGTGTATCATCAGATCAGTGTTAGGGTGTATCATCAGATCAGTGTTAGGGTGTATCATCAGATCAGTGTTAGGGTGTATCATCAGATCAGTGTTAGGGTTTATCATCAGATCAGTGTTAGGGTTTATCATCAGATCAGTGTTAGGGTGTGTCATCAGATCAGTGTTAGGGTGTATCATCAGATCAGTGTTAGGGTGTATCATCAGATCAGTGTTAGGGTGTATCATCAGATCAGTGTTAGGGTGTGTCATCAGATCAGTGTTAGGGTGTATCATCAGATCAGTGTTAGGGTGTATCATCAGATCAGTGTTAGGGTGTATCATCAGATCAGTGTTAGGGTGTGTCATCAGATCAGTGTTAGGGTGTGTCATCAGATCAGTGTTAGGGTGTGTCATCAGATCAGTGTTAGGGTGTATCATCAGATCAGTGTTAGGGTGTATCATCAGATCAGTGTTAGGGTGTATCATCAGATCAGTGTTAGGGTGTATCATCAGATCAGTGTTAGGGTGTGTCATCAGATCAGTGTTAGGGTGTATCATCAGATCAGTGTTAGGGTGTATCATCAGATCAGTGTTAGGGTGTATCATCAGATCAGTGTTAGGGTGTTTCATCAGATCAGTGTTAGGGTGTATCATCAGATCAGTGTTAGGGTGTGTCATCAGATCAGTGTTAGGGTGTGTCATCAGATCAGTGTTAAGGTGTATCATAAGATCAGTGTTAGGGTGTGTCATCAGATCAGTGTTAGGGTTTATCATCAGATCAGTGTTAGGGTGTGTCATCAGATCAGTGTTAGGGTGTATCATCTGATCAGTGTTAGGGTGTGTCATCAGATCAGTGTTAGGGTGTATCATCAGATCAGTGTTAGGGTGTGTCATCAGATCAGTGTTAGGGTGTATCATCAGATCAGTGTTAGGGTGTGTCATCAGATCAGTGTTAGGGTGTATCATCAGATCAGTGTTAGGGTGTATCATCAGATCAGTGTTAGGGTGTGTCATCAGATCAGTGTTAGGGTGTATCATCAGATCAGTGTTAGGGTGTGTCATCAGATCAGTGTTAGGGTGTGTCATCAGATCAGTGTTAGGGTGTGTCATCAGATCAGTGTTAGGGTGTGTCATCAGATCAGTGTTAGGGTGTATCATCAGATCAGTGTTAGGGTGTGTCATCAGATCAGTGTTAGGGTGTGTCATCAGATCAGTGTTAGGGTGTGTCATCAGATCAGTGTTAGGGTGTATCATCAGATCAGTGTTAGGGTGTATCATCAGATCAGTGTTAGGGTGTGTCATCAGATCAGTGTTAGGGTGTATCATCAGATCAGTGTTAGGGTGTGTCATCAGATCAGTGTTAGGGTGTGTAATCAGATCAGTGTTAGGGTGTGTCATCAGATCAGTGTTAGGGTGTATCATCAGATCAGTGTTAGGGTGTATCATCAGATCAGTGTTAGGGTGTGTCATCAGATCAGTGTTAGGGTGTATCATCAGATCAGTGTTAGGGTGTGTCATCAGATCAGTGTTAGGGTGTCTCATCAGATCAGTGTTAGGGTGTCTCATCAGATCAGTGTTAGGGTGTATCATCAGATCAGTGTTAGGGTGTATCATCAGATCAGTGTTAGGGTGTATCATCAGATCAGTGTTAGGGTGTATCATCTGATCAGTGTTAGGGTGTGTCATCAGATCAGTGTTAGGGTGTGTCATCAGATCAGTGTTAGGGTGCGTCATCAGATCAGTGTTAGGGTGTATCATCAGATCAGTGTTAGGGTGTATCATCAGATCAGTGTTAGGGTGTATCATCAGATCAGTGTTAGGGTGTATCATCAGATCAGTGTTAGGGTGTATCATCAGATCAGTGTTAGGGTGTGTCATCAGATCAGTGTTAGGGTGTGTCATCAGATCAGTGTTAGGGTGCGTCATCAGATCAGTGTTAGGGTGTATCATCAGATCAGTGTTAAGGTGTATCATCAGATCAGTGTTAGGGTGCATCATCAGATCTGTGTTAGGGTGTATCATCAGATCAGTGTTAGGGTGTGTCATCAGATCAGTGTTAGGGTGTATCATCAGATCAGTGTTAGGGTGTATCATCAGATCAGTGTTAGGGTGTATCATCAGATCAGTGTTAGGGTGTATCATCAGATCAGTGTTAGGGTGTATCATCAGATCAGTGTTAGGGTGCGTCATCAGATCAGTGTTAGGGTGTATCATCAGATCAGTGTTAGGGTGTGTCATCAGATCAGTGTTAGGGTGTATCATCAGATCAGTGATAGGGTGCGTCATCAGATCAGTGTTAGGGTGTATCATCAGATCAGTGTTAGGGTGTGTCATCAGATCAGTGTTAGGGTGTATCATCAGATCAGTGTTAGGGTGTGTCATCAGATCAGTGTTAGGGTGTATCATCAGATCAGTGTTAGGGTGTGTCATCAGATCAGTGTTAGGGTTTATCATCAGATCAGTGTTAGGGTGTGTCATCAGATCAGTGTTAGGGTGTATCATCAGATCAGTGTTAGGGTGTGTCATCAGATCAGTGTTAGGGTTTATCATCAGATCAGTGTTAGGGTGTGTCATCAGATCAGTGTTAGGGTGTATCATCAGATCAGTGTTAGGGTGTGTCATCAGATCAGTGTTAGGGTTTATCATCAGATCAGTGTTAGGGTGTGTCATCAGATCAGTGTTAGGGTGTATCATCAGATCAGTGTTAGGGTTTATCATCAGATCAGTGTTAAGGTGTATCATCAGATCAGTGTTAGGGTGTATCATCAGATCAGTGTTAGGGTGTGTCATCAGATCAGTGTTAGGGTGTATCATCAGATCAGTGTTAGGGTGTGTCATCAGATCAGTGTTAGGGTGTGTCATCAGATCAGTGTTAGGGTGTGTCATCAGATCAGTGTTAGGGTGTGTCATCAGATCAGTGTTAGGGTGTATCATCAGATCAGTGTTAGGGTGTGTCATCAGATCAGTGTTAGGGTGTATCATCAGATCAGTGTTAGGGTGTATCATCAGATCAGTATTAGGGTCTATCATCTGATCAGTGTTAGGCTGTGTCATCAGATCAGTGTTAGGGTGTCTCATCAGATCAGTGTTAGGGTGTATCAGATCAGTGTTAGGGTGTGTCATCAGATCAGTGTTAGGGTGTATCATCATATCAGTGTTAGGGTGTCTCATCAGATCAGTGTTAGGGTGTATCATCAGATCAGTGTTAGGGTGTATCATCAGATCAGTGTTAGGGTGTATCATCAGATCAGTGTTAGGGTGTATCATCAGATCAGTGTTAGGGTGTGTCATCAGATCAGTGTTAGGGTGTGTCACCAGATCAGTGTTAGGGTGTGTGAGTGACTGATCTACCAAAGTCAGCCAGTTTGAGCTCTCCCCTGTCGCTGATGAGCAGGTTCTGGGGTTTCAGGTCTCTGTGCAAAACTTTCTGCCGATGGCAATAAGCCAGACCTCGCAACAGCTGAAACAGGAAAATCTGCAGGTGGAAACATGAATACAATGAAGTCATAACAATATTTGTACCTTTACTGTTGGAAACCATGTTTCCTAAATGTTTTCATAGCAATAAATGTGGCTAGGCTAATGTGCCAGCCAGTCAGCACTTGAGTTAAAGCTCTCTTTTTCTTCCTTTCTTACTATATTTTCTTGCTCTGGCTTTGTTTTTGTTCATCCTTTACATGATCACTCGGTCTCTCGTATGCCTGGCTCACACTACAGGAATTTAAGGCCGATTTATCCCGGATTTTGCCCTCCCGAGAATCGGAGATAAAATCTTGTGGAGGATCGGTTCTGATGCTCAGATTATCTGGTGATGTGAGGCGTTCACTGATCGAATCCTGCACCTCTCGATCTGCTCTCACGCAAACCCGGCCCGCCCCGATCATATCATACATGTTTGATATTTAGGATTTTAAATTGGGATGAGCAAGACTGTGATTACATCAGTACTGTCATGATAGCCGATACGAAACAAGTGACTCAACAGTGAGATATGCGGTATTATCTTCATTAATTATTTATTTATTTATTGCTAAGTGTTACTCTGTGGTCAGCAGGCACGAAGACCAGTTCATGTTCAGTAATGAAACCGAAACTAAATGTGCATTGAAACAAAGTGGAGGAAAAAGAAGATAAAATGTCAAAATAAGGGTCAACATAATATAATACAGAACATAAACCTAACAATAAGCTTATTAGATCATTGTTACATAACAGTTATTCCCGATCCTCGAGTCTCACTTTACGAGAGGCGTTCTGCTGATATTTCACCAGTGTCTGCATTGCTGGTCTCTGCGTGTTACACACAGGCCGTCACTCAGTGCAGTTACACTGTTACACCACTAGTAGCGGCAAGGGACTGTGTTTGAGTGAGTCATTAAACTGTTCATTCAACGAAAATATAAAAAAAATGCGGATTAATTCAAAGATAGATGCAATGAAACAAGCTGTTAATTATTTGAATATTTAATTTTAACTTTGAGCTGAATTTTACAAGGCTCATCTAAGCAGCAACGCTGAAGCTGATGCGTCACCTCATAGAGATAAATGGCATTGATTCATTGTATTGACCAGCGCTGACGCCATTCATTAGAAATATCCTTAAATGTTTTTGAAAGATTTCGTTTTCCTTGGTCACGGCAACCTTTTCACGAATACGACTGGATATGAAGGACAGGTATTTAGTTTACATCCGCTTGTCCTCTTCTGATCTGCAGTGTGAGATCACGTCAGGCGCTTCCTCTGGCACGATCATCTTAATAACACTGAGGAGTGTGTGATGCGCAGCGATTTCAACTCTTGTAGAGTGAGCATGTTTAAGATTTGAAGGTATAATTGGTAAGGATTTTAAAACTCCTGTAGTGGGAGCCAGGCATTAGTGTCTCTGCTGTGCCAGTCTGAGTTCGGGCCGGTCCCAGCGAAACTTTTAGTTCCTTACATTTTAAAGCATAATTTCTAGGGATAGTTCACTTAAACAGAATGACATTTTAGCTGATTGTCACAATAAATCTCTGTCTTAAAGGCACACTATGCACACTTATACCTTAATATAACAGCTTCAAAGTCATTTCGGTGGTAAACAAACTCATAGTAGGGCGAATCATCCTGGTAGTAAAGCTTGCGACAAATCTCGCGAGAATCACGACATGCTTTACGGCAACGACGTCACACACATCAACAACAACATATGAAGCACGAAGACACTTGCGCGCATTTCAGACGTGATACTCAACGATGGAAAAAGCAAAGAAATTGCGGTCGGAAGAGTCTAGAAAAAGGAAACGAGAATCCGACAGCACGAGGAACCGGACAGGAGTCCCACTCGCTCAGGCTTTCACTGTTAAAGTTCATTCCTGCGATTATCATGAGAACAGTTGTCAATATCTCACATAATTATCAGGACATAAATAAGCCTACACTTGTAAATAGTGTAAATGAGCGCAATTTGCAAACTATTATGATAAATTAAATTATACAGTAGGCCTAGGCTATAGGCTATTTACTTGTAATTTAGCTGCAATCATGTAAATACGTTATATGCCATCAAACGCAGTAGGCTCCTTTATTATTATAAACGTTAAGACAGTAACGTTAAATACAAGTACCTTACAGAGACTCTAGGGGGCGCTGTTGGACAGAAACGGAATTCCTGCATAGTGTGCCTTTAATCCATAGGCGTCGGTTTCCAGATTTCCGGGGTACGCGTCCCCACCAGATTTCGTCATGAGTCATTTTGTACCCACTACTTTTTGAAACATTGAGGCGCCACGATGTACCTCATACAAATAAATAAAACATATCCAGTTAACTAGCAGAGCATTCATTTAATTTGCTATTAAATAAGAGATCTGGCGCTAAAATTTGGTGTTTTTGAACTCAAGCTGAGCGCTCGTTGCCGCGGCGATCAGTGTCATGGATACAGGCTCGCGCAGTCTTCACTCGGACACGCTCTTCAATCTATCGCCGTTGTGGAGACTCTCTATTCATTCCGGTGAAATCTCAAAATAACATGCACACAAACGTGTCCCTGCTTGATATATAGACTGTAACCACTGATGCACATATTGAGTTTTGATGAGAGAGAGAAAACTATACGAGTGCGGATTAGAACCAGTAACCTCTGACACGCTTGGCAAAAGATCTACCACTAGACCATTAAAGAACTCAAACAAAATTTGCAGATCGATGGATTTATTTACGGGTTGAGCAGAGAGAGGCTGCACAGTTTGACAAGTTTCAGTGACGTGTGGTCGGGGCAAACTAGGCACTAGCCTGGCAAAATTGTTTTTTACTGTTTATTCTTGTTTTTTATCTATGCAATATGTGTGTTATTCCAATTGTTTAGACGTTATGATGACAAATGTAGCAGTTACGCATAATCAAATAAAAAACTAGAATAAGCAGTGTTTTTACTGTCTACTAGCATTTTTCTTTTACTAGCATTTGTTTACAGTATGTTGTGCATGCGCACTTCGGTGCTGTATTCTTCAACATGTACAGCAAAAGGCACAAATCTGCTGTGCCTTTGGACGTAAATATGTTATGCCAGTAATCATCTCCGTTACATATCAGACATGGACCAATTAAAATCGAGATATTACTGAACATTTGCGCAGCTAACGTCATTACACCACAGCTAGCCTACATGCCTAATCCCCACCAAATTCAAAGTCAAAATGACAGCACCGGCCGTGATCACGGAGTTAAGAAATCTTTCCAAGCTCGATTTTAATTAAAAATCTGAGTTAATAGCAAGAGGGAGGTCTACGCTAGCCTTAGATGGACTAGTGCAGCAAAAGGGCCCAAAAATTGCCCGATCGTTTCAAACAGACGGGTATGAAAGGAAATATGTGATCGAGCGGCGGATGGATTTTATGAAGGCTACAAATAATCTACCGATTGGTGAGTCAAAAACTATTTTGGGCTTAATATTGAATTGATAAATGTGGTCGAATTAATGCAAGCCATTTGCCTTTATATTCATTTAAGCAGTGTGTGATTTTACTTTTGCTAACTGACAAACATAATTGGCCACTGTGCAACAATTAAGGATTAAGAATGGTTGCATTCTGATGCTGGAGTGGACATTATTACCGGTGTGTGCCTGTGCCGCGCTTGTGTGTGTGCGTGCGTGTATGTGTGTGTCTGTGTGTGTGTCTGTGTGTGTGCGTGCGTGTATGTGTGTGTCTGTGTGTGTGTGTGTGTGTGTGTCTGTGTGTGTGCGTGCGAGAGAGAGAGAGAGAGAGAGAGAGAGAGAGAGAGAGAGAGAGAGAGAGAAAGAGAGAGAGTACACGATACATCCTGATTTGTACATTTCTTGATATGCCGCGCTTGTGCGTAATGTTTACTGTTAAGTATTAGCCTAAACAATAAATCAGGTAATCTGGCTTTCAACTCAGTGCCTAGCCTCTTTAAGACATCACCGCACGTCACTGACAAGTTTGTACCGAGCACTTCTGAAAATGCACTTCTGAATGCGTCTCCGTCCCCACCACATTTCAAACCAAACTGACGCCAGTGCTTTAATCTATCCAGGCCACATGAACTTGTGTTGTGCTGTGACAGAAATAGTTTTCAGTCATTTTCCCTGATGTATAGTATTATTTGTTAGTTATACTCAGTTTAAACTAAAATGACAGACTGTTATAGAGGATATGTCTTCTCTTCCTAACCTTTACATTATAAATGCTCATTATGCTCCCACAGTCCTCCAAATACTGTTTGAGATCCTTCTCCTAAAAACACACAGAACAAGTGTATCAGAAATACAGTAGATGGACAACGTTAGAAATGCGATGATGAATAATATCTCACACACACCAAGTACTCAAAGACTAGTGTAAGGCACTTCTCTGTGTGAATGATGTCGTGGAGCGTGACGATGTTGGCATGTTTCAAGTTCTTCAGGAGAGACACTGACGGAGAGAGAAACATCATCAAACCAGCATGAAAACCTCACAGGAGTGATGATTCTCTACACGTATACAGTCCGGCACTGTTACTGCAGCGTTACTAAGAAAAGTGTGTTGAATAATCACAATAGCAACATACATCACGCACAGGGCCCAGAATTCATAGAGTTAATTTATTGCATGTTTCTGTACGCTTCCTAGTCAAATATTGGTTTTAACAATGGCCAAACACATTTTTCTAGAAACAAATCAGTTTGTTGTTGTTGTTTGAGACTATTCCATAAAGTATTGTGTGTAAAGATGACAGTATCGGTGAGTTAGAGAAACACTCTTCATCTCCACTGAACTATAATCTAAACACCAGCTCCATCACTTTCATCATCATCACTTTCATCATCATAGGTCAATTACTTTATGTTAGGCATGCACCGAAATGAAACTTTTGGCCGATACTGATAACCGATAATTCTACATATTCAACAATTCTACAAAGCCGATAACCGATATATTGGCCAATAAATCTAAATCCAATTTTCTATATAATTTTTGAGAGCCTGAAAAACAAAAGTCTCATCATTAAAGCTGTGTCCTAAACACACAATTATGATGTTCTCATTATAAGTTTATGTAGCCGATATGACAGACTTGCTGTGCACTTTACTGTATTTTCCTTTTTTAATTTTTGAAGTGATACCAATCAGCTGAAGGAAATAACACATTATTTATCGGCTTTAATATATCGTCAAAGTTTCTTATCGTGCTGATAACGTTGACATTGAAATGAACATCTATCGGCTGATAATGATCTGGCCGATATAACGCTCCCACTCTTCTGATTGGCCGTGGATCTGTACCTTCTCGTATGGCGGTGCAGGGCGCGCCTTCCTCGTACTCCAGACGGATTTCCTTCAGAGCCACCAGGTTATCCGTTAATTTACTACGACCCTTAAACACTGTGGCATATGTGCCCTACACACACACACACAAACAAAAAATCAGCTGTTCAGCGGCATCACTGATGTGCAATGGCTTTTGCATTTATATAAAAATGGCAAATTGTCAAATTAGTTGAAAAGAACAATATCAACTGACAACTGGCCAAAAGAGAGATAAGGATAACCCAGTCAACTCTATTGACGACATATTAAACAGTTCTAATGCAAGGTCAAATTAACAGAAACTGTATCATCAACCGTGGAGAAGATTCTCACCTCTCCCAGTTTGTCCAGTTTGACATATGACTCTAATTTGCCAAAGCCGATTTCTGACTGAAAGGAAAACAGATCTTAGTGATTATCTGGCCGTATCAAATCATATATTTTTGTCTATGACCTGATGTGAACAATAATCAAAGGTGTATTGAACCTTGGCTTCCACAAAGAGATTTGACATAAACCCCCGGTTTCACAGACCAGGCTTAATCTAGTCCCAGAATAAAATGTATGTTTGATGTGTTTTAATGAAAGCATATCTTACAATATATCAGTGTTTCGTCTCAAGATTCACACCAGTAATGTTTTTCTCTAAGACACCATTATAAGAGAACGATTATAATTGACCTTCGGCCTAATCCTGGCTTAATCTAAGCCCTGTCTGACAGAATAGATACAGACATAGAATAGAAATGCATTCTACACATTTGCTGATGTCATACTAATAGATCATGACAAAGAAAGACTTACGAGTGACGTTCTGCGAAGCCTTCGGCTCAGAGGTTGGTCGAATGGAGGGCTGTTCGTGGCAAATTTCTGTAGGTAACCCTCCGGCAAACGAATATCCGCAGGCAGTGAAAGACGTTTATTGATTTCCTGAAGGAGAAAACATATAATGTGTCAAAGAGCAGTTTTATGGGGCAGATAAATATATCTTGTACAACTTTAATGCCCATGTTTCCCCCTTTGGCACTAAGAAACCACAAGTTCGGACAATGAGATCCTTCGGGGATATTACAGAACGCCATTCTTGAGACACAGCATTTGCTTCATTTGGGCTCAAGGTATGTGTGTGTGTCTACCTGTTGGAATGTGTGTTACTCACTATGATTGTACATGCATTACCTCATTAGAGAGCCGCTGCTGAAGACTGCGCATCCGCACTCGTACAGGACTCTGAACTTCATCAGAGGAGGTTCCTGAAGCTTGATCACTTTCTCCATCTGACCACATCTTCCCACGGACTACACCTGTCCACACACACACACACACACACACGCACGCACGCACGCACGCACGCACACACACACACACACACCATGTCAGGTGACCAAAGATTCAGTAATTGATCTGGAGTAAAAAGGGGCCGTCACGCTGACACTGATTTAAGTCTAGTTGAAATAGTTGTGACCTTCACACATTACTTCTGACCTTCCCACTATTTAAACATTTACAAAGCAAGAAGAAAAGAGCTGTGCACAAAAAGGAACAACTACAAGACAACATCTGGCTATATCAGTGCAAGAGAAACAAGGCCATTTATACAGTCGATAATATCTGAGTCCACAGCGACTTTATATATTTTGTCTAAAGCTAATTCGTTATTGCATATTATCTGTATGAATTAATACTGTACTCTGCATTTAAACTAAAAGCTTAATATTAATTGTTAAAATATAATTGGTTGTGTGAATTCAAACAATACAAAAAGAAAGAGAGTAAACAGAACATTTGTTGTTAATATGATGCTACTGTAGTAGATGGAAGTCACAGTAAAATACATCTGAACAGAGCGAGTGTTAATGCGCCACACCGGTCTCCAGTCCCACGGAGGAACTCCTGAAGGATAGAGGAGGAGTGACAGCAGTGAAGGACGAGAGAGAACCAGGCCTGGCACTTTATGCTGTGTTTATGTGACAGTCGTCCATGAGGGGCTGCCGCTTTACTTTACTTTTGTTCTTTATGTTTATTTTATAAATAAATTCGTTCCCGCCTCCTTCTTCCCTGAACTTGAACTTTGTTACAGTATAGTTGAGTTTCTGGTTTAGAGGCCCAGAAACTTCAGAGTGAAAGATGTCATACATACCTTTGTATGAGTTTCAGATCCAGCAGATGACGCCCATCAGATAAAAAACGGTGTTATTGTAGTAAGTTGTTAATCGCAAATCATACACCTCACAAGGTTGTTTCCAAAATAGTCCCATACAATAGAACAGGGGCCATATGTATAAAGCCCCTCAGACTAATGTTTTAGTCTTAAGTGTGTCAGAATTCTACGGTTCTAGCGGTTAAGGCTAGGTCTCAAATCCTCAATAATGTAAGAGAGCTGGAGAGGATCCTAACCTAGTTAAGACACACACTTACCACCGAAGTAGGAGTTATATGATAGCAGGGTGTTGGTAAAACGATACAAGTGTCACCATCAAGCTATTCTTTTTGTAACTGACCTTCTAAGATATTTGATACCATATCCCACTCAACTCATCAATGCTGTAACTGCAGAAATGAAAGTAATAATGAGTTTTTTGGCAAGAGTAAGAATGCAGCAGTGCACCGGTGCAGATTCAGGCCCACAGTAACCCAGGTCTGAAACAGCACTGACCACACAAACACACAGCAGTGGACAAAAGTGGTGTTTGTGTTAATGACCCTACAAGTTTGATTAATCCATCAAAATATGAGGAAAATATTGTGTGTATTTTTTTTAAATAAAATGTTAATGTTAAATGTGTTGATGATCACTTTTCTCATAAGCTTTAAAAAAAATACAAGATCCAAAGTTTTGAAAAAATGTGCCATGTTACATAATGAAAATAATGGTTTTGTCCTATATCAGATATTTCCTGATATTGTTATATTCTGCTACTTCTGCTGTTCTGAGTAAACAACTCTATGTAAGAATTCAACACAGATTGTGTCATTTCATGCATCTGTGTGAAGACTGATCAGTGATTACAGGAGTGTGTGAGAGTGTGTGTTCTCACCGATGTCTCGGGTCAAGGGAGGCTCGTCCAGTCCGGTGTCTTCTGGAAGCTCAGAGAGACTGTCCTCCAAACGCCGGACGCTCTGCAAGCTCATGGACAGACGCTTTTTAATGATCTTCATGCGGTCCATCAAGGATGCTGTGGGTTCAGTCACATGTGCACAAGAATAAATCGAACGCCACAATCTGAGCTCTTCAATAAGCAGCTGGATATGATGACGTAGAGTTAAACAGGACAGCTCCGGTTCACATATGGTTTTGGGAATGTAATCTGTGCTGGATCATTTAGTCCTTATGTTAATGTGAAGTCGACTCAAATCGTTTGTTGAGGGAATGGTATCCTTTTCTCATTGCCACAAATATTACTCTTTCCCTGCCACTGACGGGGTTTTCCCCGTAATCCATGTTTTCATTGTACAGTAGGGGGCGCTATCACTGTAAAAACAAAATATGATCTATAAGTTATAACAACATATGTTTTTACATTGCTTTAACTCATCAAAATAAGTTAAGCAATTTTCAACTTTTTTGTCACACAAGACTCAATTTTTTTTTTAAAGTCAGTTTAATGCAATTTAAGTTGAAATGACTCAAACATCCAAGTTGATTGTACTCACAAATTTAAGGCAGCAGCTTTCAGATGAAAACAGAGGTGAAGAAGATATAAGATAAACCAGAAGTTCTTTACGAGCAGGACTCGATCTACTCCATCTGTGTTTATCATCCTTCTGAATCTGATTCAGGCGTAGACTTTTACAAAAAATGCAATTTGCTCAGATTTTTTTCAAAATGTTGCTTTTTTAAATGAAACTTGCCCACATTCAAGTGTTGATAAAAAAGAATGGATGAAGCTAGAATACAAGTTTTTTGGATTAGCGTTGTTTGTATTTGTCTCCTTACTGTAAATAAACGCTGAAAAAAGATCTTTGCTTCAATTCTCGTATTAAGACATGCCTATTAAATTATATTATATTATATTATATTATATTATATTATATTTAGGGATGGGGCCGATCCGATCCAGTATCGGTATCGGCTCCGATACAGCCATTTTTGCCGGATCGGGTATCGGTCAGACGAGGCCGATCTAAATCCGATATTGTGTGTTTACTATTGTGTTATTGTTAAGCCCCACAAAAGTATTATAAAGCACCATTAAGTGTTCGTGCACTATATTATAAGTGTTCTGAAGCCATTCTATAGTATAATGTGAGATAGAAATGAATATTTAAGTAATTAAATTCAAGATCACGTAAACTGTTCCCTCCGCTGCGGCTGTCAATCATTCTTCATTCAGCATTCAACAGCGCGTCGCGTTCGGTTATGACAGTCAACTCGATGAAACTCTCCAAGATGATTCAATTACTATTATTATACTTGATCTGTAGATAAAGCTCTATGGTTTCGGATAAAATGATTATCTTGCTGGACTTGCTGTACCTTAATCATGTTACTTTTTAACGTGTGTCTGTTAGATCACAACACTGGAGAGCACTATAATTGTTCTTCAAGCACACAGTAACTGAAATTTAAAACTGTTAAAAGATCAGTAAACTGGTCAGTAAACTGGTGGTCTGTAAACTGGTCAGTAAACTGGTGGTCTGTAAACTGGTCAGTAAACTGGTGGTCTGTAAACTGGTGGTCTGTAAACTGGTCAGTAAACTGGTCGTCAGTAAACTGGTGGTCAGTAAACTGGTCAGTAAACTGGTGGTCTGTAAACTGGTGGTCTGTAAACTGGTCAGTAAACTGGTGGTCAGTAAACTGGTTAGTAAACTGGTATTCAGTAAACTGGTGGTCAGTAAACTGATCAGTAAACTGGTGGTCAGTAAACTGAAAAAAAAAACTCAGTAAACTGGTCAGTAAACTGGTGGTCGGTAAACTGGTGGTCAGTAAACTGGTGGTCAGTAAACTGGTCAGTAAACTGGTCAAAAAACTCAGTAAACTGGTCAGTAAACTGATGGTCAGTAAACTGGTTAGTAAACTGGTGGTCAGTAAACTGGTCAAAAAACTCAGTAAACTGGTCAGAGAACTGGTGGTTAGTAAACTAGTCGAAAACTCAGTAAACTGGTCAGTTAACTGGTGGTCAGTAAACTGGTGGTCAGTAAACTGGTCAGTAAACTGGTGGTCAGTAATCTGGTCAGTAAACTGGTGGTCAGTAAACTGGTGGTCAGTAATCTGGTCAGAAAACTGGTGGTCTGTAAACTGGTCAGTAAACTGATGGTCAGTAAACTGGTCAGTAAACTGGTCAGTAAACTGGTGGTCAGTAATCTGGTCAGAAAACTGGTGGTCTGTAAACTGGTCAGTAAACTGGTGGTCAGTAAACTGGTGGTCTGTAAACTGGTCAGTAAACTGGTGGTCTGTAAACTGGTGGTCAGTAAACTGGTGGTCTGTAAACTGGTCAGTAAACTGGTGGTCTGTAAACTGGTGGTCTGTAAACTGGTCAGTAAACTGGTGGTCAGTAAACTGGTAGTCAGTAAACTGGTCAGAAAACTGGTGGTCTGTAAACTGGTCAGTAAACTGGTGGTCTGTTAACTGGTCAGTAAACTGGTGGTCAGTAAACTGGTGGTCTGTTAACTGGTCAGTAAACTGGTGGTCAGTAAACTGGTGGTCTGTAAACTGGTCAGTAAACTGGTTGTCTGTAAACTGGTCAGTAAACTGGTGGTCTGTAAACTGGTGGTCTGTAAACTGGTCAGTAAACTGGTGGTAAGTAAACTGGTGGTCAGTAAACTGGTCAGTAAACTGGTTAGTAAACTGGTCAGTAAACTGGTGGTCTGTAAACTGGTGGTCTGTAAACTGGTCAGTAAACTGGTGGTCAGTAAACTGGTTAGTAAACTGGTATTCAGTAAACTGGTGGTCAGTAAACTGATCAGTAAACTGGTGGTCAGTAAACTGGTAAAAAAAACTCAGTAAACTGGTCAGTAAACTGGGGGTCAGTAAACTGATTAGTAAACTGGTGGTCAGTAAACTGGTGGTCAGTAAACTGGTCAGTAAACTGGTCAAAAAACTCAGTAAACTGGTCAGTAAACTGATGGTCGGTAAACTGGTTAGTAAACTGGTGATCAGTAAACTGGTCAGTAAACTGGTGGTCAGTAAACTGGTCAAAAAACTCAGTAAACTGGTCGGAGAACTGGTGGTTAGTAAACTAGTCAAAAACTCAGTAAACTGGTCAGAAAACTGGTGGTCAGTAAACTGGTCAGTAAACTGGTCACTAAACTGGTGGTCAGTAAACTGGTGGTCAGTAATCTGGTCAGAAAACTGGTGGTCTGTAAACTGGTCAGTAAACTGATGTCAGTAAACTGATGGTCAGTAAACTGGTCAGTAAACTGGTCAGTAAACTGGTGTTCAGTAATCTGGTCAGAAAACTGGTGGTCTGTAAACTGGTCAGTAAACTGTTGGTCAGTAAACTGGTCAGTAAACTGGTCAGTAAACTGGTGGTCAGTAATCTGGTCAGAAAACTGGTGGTCAGTAAACTGGTCAGTAAACTGGTGGTCAGTAATCTGGTCAGAAAACTGGTGGTCTGTAAACTGGTCAGTAAACTGGTGGTCAGTAAACTGGTCAGTAAACTGGTGGTCAGTAAACTGGTGGTCAGTAAACTGGTTAGTAAACTGGTCAGCAAACTGGTGGTCAGTAAACTGGTGGTCAGTAAACTGGTCAGTAAACTGGTGGTCAGTAAAATGGTTAGTAAACTGGTAAGCAAACTGGTGGTAAGTAAACTGGTCAGTAAACTGGTGGTCAGTAAACTGGTGGTCTGTAAACTAGTCAGTAAACTGGTGGTCAGTAAACTGGGGTCAGTAAACTGGTCAGTAAACTGGTGGTAAGTAAACTGGTAAGCAAACTGGTGGTAAGTAAACTGGTCAGTAAACTGGTGGTCAGTAAACTGGTGGTCAGTAAACTGGTCAGTAAACTGGTGGTCAGTAAACTAGTCAGTAAACTGGTGGTCAGTAAACTGGTCAGTAAACTGGTGGTCAGTAAACTGGTGGTCAGTAAACTGGACAGTAAACTGGTGGTCAGTAAACTGGTGGTCAGTAAACTGGTGGTCTGTAAACTGGTGGTCTGTAAACTGGTGGTCAGTAAACTGGTGGTCAGTAAAATGGTTAGTAAACTGGTAAGCAAACTGGTGGTAAGTAAACTGGTCAGTAAACTGGTGGTCAGTAAACTAGTCAGTAAACTGGTGGTCAGTAAACTGGGGTCAGTAAACTGGTCAGTAAACTGGTGGTCAG